>NC_133325.1:489960229-490260229 GCF_042186555.1 Aquarana catesbeiana
ATATCGTTCGCAATTCGGCGAATGATCAAACAGCTGATGTTCGATTCGAACATGGGTTTCGACTCAAACACGAAGCTCATCCCTAATGACAAGTCACACTGGTGTGAACCAGGGCTTAAAGAGGTTGTAAACCCTCATGTTTTTTCACCTTACAGCATCCTATGCATTAAGGTAAAAAAACTTCTGACACTGACCCCCCCCCCCCCCCCCCATTTTACTCACCTGAGCCCGTTCATTCCCTCAAAGGAGACGTGCTCACCTTCTCTGCCTGGGGTTCTCGGCTCTTGATTGGATAGATTGATAGCAGTGCAGCCATTGGCTCCCACTGCCCTCGATCAAATCCAATGACATGGGCATCGGGGGGGGGGCGGGGCCGAGTCCGGCATTCTGTGTCTATGCACGCAAATGCTGGTCTTGGGCAGGCGCCCGCACAGTATTCCCCAGGGAGAGCGCTTCTCCCAGGGGGTTTACCGTTGCAAGGAGGAGCTGCAAACGCCGCCGGGGGACCCCAGAAGACGAGGTTCGGGGCCACACTGTACAAAACGAACTGCACAGTGGAGGTAAGTATAATATGTTTGTTTGTTTGTTATTTAAAAAAAAAAGAAAAAACAAAAAAAAAACAAAGGTTTACAATCACTTTAAACAAAGGGTAGCTATTATGGACATTTGTATTGTATTGTGAATTGTAACTCATTCTGTGTTTCCTTGAAAAGGGTTATCAGCTCCATCTGGACTGTAGAGTAGTGATGAGCTCGGGCATGTTCAGACTAGGATCCAAACCCAAGTGTGGGAACTCAGCAGGAAGCTGTTACATGTACAGGTCAATCATCTGAGGCTAGGTCATTTCCCACCCTGTAGCTGTACATATACTGTATAAGCCTCTTGTATTGAATGCCCTGGCCGCAGATGATTGACCCATACAGGTGACAGCTTCCCAGGCAGGCTTGAACATGTGAGTCTGAATGCACCTGAGCTCATCCGTACTTAAAGGTGTTACTAAGCCCAGTAATATAAAAATAGTTCATACCCCCCCCCCCCCCCGCAGTGCCCACAGCTTATAAATCTTCTTTTTGCATAAAAATACTGGCACTTTGTACCTTTTTGGGCTGATCTGTATACCATGGTCACATGATAAACTGCAGGGTTTGCCCGAGAGCTGAGTGTTCAGGTAGGAGGAGATTTCCACTACAGCCTATATCCTCATGCTGTTATGGGAGGCGGATCATCCATCAATAAAGATGTGACATCCCACTGTGTTCTTTTTTAGTTACTGGGCATGGAGGGGGAGGGAGGGACATGTCTGTCATTTAGGATCTGTATACACACCCAAATGTGTGATGTCAATATTATGTGACCTGAAAAGCTCAGCCCAACAAGGAAGTGTTCTCTCCAGCAATAGAGACCAAACTGAGCATTTGCAGCTTTACTACCTTCACTGTGTTCTATCAGGCCTTGCCAAGAGAGACCCTGCAGGAGGGGGAGGATCTGTCCATACTGGATCAAAGAGCCGTTTTACACAATACAGAAAATTAACCCCTTAAGTTCCACAGTGAGTATAACAAGCATGCTATTCTGCATATACAGACAGATTTTACTGTTGTGGGTATAGTAACACTTTTACAGTAAAATTTAGGTGGAAACACTACTCAAGGAAACACAAAATGCATTACAACTGTCTTTTGAGTTCGGTTTACTACTGTAACACCTTCTCTAACTTGACGCTGTGTCTCTTACTGACCAAATGACTGCACTGAGATAGCACTATGCAGTACCTTCCAGAAACTGTTGTAGAAAAGTCCTTTACACGGAACACAGATTTCCTGGTGCAGTGTTTATTTTAATCATAGGCTCAAAAAAGATCCCTTTGTAACCTTCAAAGCTACAGCTGACATGCCAATTTTTTATAGGCTAACTGCCTACATGAGGTTAGCTGCCAAATTCTTTTTGTGCTTCCCTGCTGCTTAGGGATGCATGAGTGCATGTGGCCTGACTTTTAATTTAGCTAAATCCTTGAGGAACATCTTCTTATACTTTCGGGGAATTTTTTAAAGCTTTTTGAAGATTTTTCTTGATTCTTCCATTTTGCCAGTTTCATGGCAAATTTAGTGCTTTCTAACTACAGCTGCTTTAAGCGCCTATCACTTTGTCAGTGACAGAGTCTTAAAGAATTACCACCAGTTGGCAGATTTGAAAAATGATGCTAACTAAAACCAGCTCTAAGCTGGCATACAGAGGTACAGCAGTACTTAGAGTGGGGCATGGCTGTGCTGGGAATCTTTCATGAAAGCTTCCTCCAGAGTGCTGTGTCCCTGACTAGCTGTTGGCCAAGAGATTCCTCAAGAGAAATATATTAATCTGAACAAAGGTGCTGGGGATAGTGGTAATTTCACTGATAGAGAACTGAGGGACTAGTTCTCCATCAGGTCCATGTTAATGGACTGAATAGCGGCTATGAATCTGCTCACTGCCATGCTCTGTGAATCAACAGTAAGGTGGACCCATCAGACCCATGACCAAGAGCCTGTCAGTGTGATGGTTGCAGTGGTCAGGATGGGGCGTGGGGAGTGCATCTAGGAAAGAATGTCCTGTATGGAATTACATCTGGCTCCCTGACAGGTACATGAATCAGGTGCTAGCACTGACACTTTTGGTGTGGGACCCAACAGAGTTCTAAAGGGTGTCTACAACACCATTAATTTCCCCCTTTGTCTCATCTAGAGACGTTCTCCTGGCTTGACCCAACCACCACATGTATAGGGCCCATTAGGTTTCATGATAAATATCAAGCATTAACCACTTCAATACAGGGCATTTCCACCCCCTTCCTGCCCAGGCCAATTTTCAGCTTTCAGCACTGTCACACATTGAATGACAATTGTGCGGTCATACAACACTGTTATCATATGACATTTTGATTCATTTTTATTTTTTTGGTTTTTATTTTTTGCGCTATAAACAAAAGACTGACAATTTTGAAAAAATACAATATTTTTAACTTTTTGCTATAATAAATATCCCAATTAAAAAAACAAACAAACATATTTCTTCCTTAGTTTAGGCCGATATGTATTCTTCTACATATTTTTGGTAAAAAAAAAAAATTCGCAATAAGCGTATATTGATTGGTTTGCGCAAAAGTTATAGCACCTACAAAATAGGGGATAGATTTATGGCATTTAAATTTTTTATTTTTTTACTAGTAATGGTGGCGATCTGCGATTTTTGTCAGAACTGCGATATTGCGGCGGACAGATCAGGAAGTTTTGGAACCATTCACATTTATACAGCGAACATTGCTATAAAAATGCACTGATTACTGTATAAATGTCACTGGCAGGGAAGGAGTTAACACTAGGGGGCGATCAAGGGGTTAAATGTTTTCCCTAGGGAGGGATTCTTACTGTGGGGGGAGGTGACCGATCGGTGTTCCTCTGTACTGGGAACACACGAACGGTCTCCTCTCCCCTGACAGGACGTGGATCTGTGTGTTTAGACACATAGATCCACGTCCCTGCTCTGTGACCGGCAATCGCGGGTGCCTGGCGGACATTGTGGCCGCAAGGCGTGCTCAGCGGCTCCCGAGTGACGCGGCAGGTGCACATGCATGCCACCGGTGGCATGTGCGCACCCCCTAGCGGCCGGGAAGCCAAAGACGTCATATGACGGCCGCCCAGGATGAGAGAGCCACTTTGCGGCTGTCATTTGACTATACGCAGGATGAGAAGAGGTTAAATACATCGCACCTGTATTTTTTTTCTCTTACTACTGACATATACCTGACAGATGGGAATGACTAACCAATAAAAGGGAGTGCTAATGCACGCATCTTTTTATCCAGGATATTTAGTAAGGATGCAGTTGAATCACTGTTGGTTTGAGCAACTACATGGCAAATAAAATATATTGTTGATAAATGTGAAGCTAAAATGGTGTAAAATGGATTCTTTAATGATGGAGAATAGGTATGAACTTAAAGTGGTTGTAAAGGCAGAACATTTTTTATCTTAATGCATTCTATGCATTAAGATAATAAACCTTCTGTGTACAGCAGCCCCCCTCAGCTCCCCTAATATTTACCTGAGCCCATCTCGATCGAACAATGTTGCACGAGAGACTCGGCTGTCCAGGGCTCTCCCTCCTCATTGGCTGAGACACACAGTGGGTGCCATTGGCTCCCGCTGCTGTCAATCAAAGTCAGTGAGCCAATGAGGAGAGAGAGGGGGCAGGAACAAACCGTGGCTCTGTGTCTGAATAGACACAAGGGGGTTGTGGCTCGGGTGCTCCCATAGCAAGCTGCTTGCTTTGAAGGCACTCGGCAAGAAAGAGGGGCCAGGAGCGCCGAAGAGGAACCCAAGAAGAGGAGAATCCAGGCTGCGCTGTGCAAAACCACTGCACAGAGCAGGCAAGGATAACATGTTTGTTACTTTTAACTTAAAAAAATGAGACTTTAGTATCACTTTAAGGTTTGGTTCAAACACAAGTTTGAATGCCATTTACAATATCAGGATTAATTCTGCTATTACACATGACAGCTTCCAACTGTGATTTATTTGTTAAGGGTGCAGACACCAGTCCTTTACAACAGTCTATAATTCTTACAATACAAAGCCCTTCAGCTATGGTATGAATTTTAGGTTGAACCTAACTCAAAGAAAATGTGAAATGACACAGAATCAATGACTTGAGTGAACATTCACTTCAGTTATCCAGTGTGAAAAACAGTTTTCTATTTATTTATTTCATATGCTGATAGTTGGATACTTGAAGTTAAGCCAGCTAAAATTCATTGCGTGAAATCCCTCATCTCCTTTAGTAAATAAACTTCATTGACTTACAATACTTTGTTACTAAAAAATAAACAAAATAGTAAGATCTCATCTTTAATATGCAGTTCCGGTCTGGCCATCAGTTAAAAAAATAGGATTTTTAAAACAGCTTACCTGTATAATAATTTTCTTTGAAGTACATCACAGGACACAGAGCCATAGTAGTTACTATGTGGGTTATAGGCCACCTTCAGGTGATGGACACTGGCACACCCTAAGACAAGAAGTCCACTCCCTATATAACCCCTCCCACTACTGGGAGTACCTCAGTTTTGTAGCAAAGCAGTACACGTGTATACCAAAAAGAAGGAAGGGACCTCTGCAGATTTGAGCCATGGAGGCTTGGTGATGCACTGCCCAGGAAGTACTAACAGCCCTGGTGGAGTGTGCTTTAATATGAAAAGGTGTAATTTTCCTCTTTAAACCATAAGCTTGAACAATCACTTGACAAATCCATTTAGAAATAGTAGATTTCGATGCTGCCTGTCCTCTTAGGACCTTCTGGCAACACAAACAAAACATCTGTTTTACGAATCTGAGCAGTCACCTTCAAGTAGACCTTGACTGCTCTCACTACATCAAGAGAATGTAGTGACCTTTCTTCCGCAGAACGAGGTTCTGGAAAAAATGATGGTAGAACAATATCCTGGTTTAAATGAAAACCTGACACTACCTTCGGTAGGAAATTAGGATGAGGACGCAATACAACCTTATCCTTATGAATGGTCAAATATGGCTCTTTACAAGAAAGAGCAGCCAACTATGATACTCTTCCTGCAGAAGATATGGCAACCAAAAAAACGAATTTCCTTGTTAAAAGGCCCAAGGGAATATATCATATAGGCTCAAAAGGCTGTTTCTGTAACGCCGACAGGACTAAATTCAAGTCCCAAGGGTTCAGGGGTGACCTAACTGGAGGATTAATCTGCGTTACCCCCTGAATAAAGCTACGAACCAGAGAGTGTGTAGCAAGTGGTCATTGAAAAAACACTGATAAGGCAGACACCTGGTCTTTGATAGTACTCAAGGCCAGCTTCGTTTCTAATCCCATCTGTAGAGATTCAAGGATCCTACCTAGGACATATTTCCTGGGGTGCCAACCCCTGGATTCACACCAGGAGACATATGCCTTCCAGACTCTATAATATATGACTCTGGAGGCCGGCTTCCTAGTATTAACCAAAGTAGAAACTACTCAAGCTGACAGCCCAGGGTCTTTCAGAATGTGGGTCTCAATAGCCAAACCGTTAAATTTAGCGTTTGTAAGGTAGGATGAATACCGGACCTTGCGAGAGAAGGTTTGGCCGTGGTGGTAGGGTCCATGGGTCCCCTACCGCCATCTTTACGATCTCTGCATACCAAGATCTCCTGGGCCACAAGAATCACCTCCTTCCCTTCCTGCTTGATCCTGCGAAGAAGGCGTGGAAGCAGCAGAACAGGAGGGAACGCATAGATCAGTGAAAACTGATCCCACAGAAAAACCAAGGCATCTGTTCCGCATGCCATCGGATTCCTTATTCCTTGACATAAAGTTGTCGATCTTTTTGTTGAACCTGGATGCAAACAGATCCACATCCGGAATTCCCCATCTTTGACATATTGACAGAAAGATGTCAGGGTGAAGAGACCATTCTCCCGGGAACAACTGTTGGCGACTCAAGTAGTCCATCTGCCAATTCTCTATTCGTGGAATGAAGACTGCCGATAGACAAGGAATGTTGTCTTCTGCCCAAGATAGTATGATTCACCTCTCTCTGGGCCGCACGACTTCTCGTGCCCCCTTGGTGATTGATATAGGCCACTGTTGTGGCATTGTCAGATTGGATTCTGACAGGACAATTCCGTAATCTGAGCGTCCAGGCCATCAGGGCCAGGCGTGCTGCCCGAATCTCTAGAATATTGATGGGCAAGGTCATTTCTGATCTGGACCATTTTCCTTGGACAGACACTTCTTCCAGGACTGCTCCTCAGCCCAGAAGGCTGGCATCTG
The DNA here is from genome assembly GCF_042186555.1 of Aquarana catesbeiana. NCBI lineage: Eukaryota > Metazoa > Chordata > Amphibia > Anura > Ranidae > Aquarana > Aquarana catesbeiana. The sequence goes on from NC_133325.1 coordinate 489,967,046, forward strand.
TTACCACCTTCCAGGTAACTGGTAGAAAGGATTTTTCCTTTTTGAAGATTTTTGGATATCAACCACCAACTGAGGCTTTGACGCACTTTGGTGGAAGTCCAGAGCTTGGATCTTCTTGTTCCACGTTGACAGGATATTGTTTTGCGGCATTCTTGAATGAAACTGCGCATAAGGAACGGCCTCGAATGAAGCCACCATCTTTCCCAACAATTTCATGCAAAGTCGAATAGAAGGATTCTTCTTTGCTTTGACCAACTGAATCAGTTCCCTTATGGAACTGATCCTTGCTTGGGGCAAAAATACCCTCTTCTGAGCTGTATCTATGATCAGACCCAAGTACTGCAATCTACTTGATGGTTTTAAGGAGGATTTCTCTATTTTAAGAATCCAACCTAAGTATTCCAGGTAGCTGACTGCGGTGACCAAACTTTGGTTTAAGCGGGCTACCGACTGATCTATCAAGAGTAGATCATCTAAGTAAGCTAGAATCGTTATACCTTGAGCCCTTAATCTGGCTAAAGGAGGAGCCAGGACCTTTGAAAACACTCGAGGTGCAGTAGCTAGACCGAAAGGCAGAGCTACAAACTGAAAATGAAGATTTTCTATCTCGAAGCGTAGATATTTCTGGTGAGCGGGAAAAATGGGTACATGGAGATAAGCATCCTTGATGTCGATTGATGCTAGCAGCTCCCCACCTTGTAGAATGGAGACCACTGATCGGATTGACTCCATGCGAAAAGAGCGGATATTCAAAAACCAGTTTAGATCTTTGAGATCTAAAATGGGTCTAACATCCCCGTTTGGTTTTGGTATCGTGAAAAGGTTTGAATAAAACCCTAATCTTCGCTCTTCCAAGGGGACCACGTATATCACTTTTTGAGACAAGAGATGATCCAAAGCTAGAAAGAGAGACTTCTTTTTTCCTGAATCTCTGGGAAGGTTTGATTTGAGAAAACGAGGAGACAGGAACTCTCGGAACTCTAGTTTGTAACCTAGAGATATTGAGGAAGCCACCCATCTGTCTCGACACTGCCAGACCCTTGAGAACTGCAGAAGTCTTCCCCCCACTCGAGCAAGCGGGGGCGTCCCTTCATAAGGAGGTTTTAGTATTTTGTTTTGTGGGTTTCCTCCCCCAGGACCTCTTTTGACCCTGGGGCTGACCCTGAGGTTTACCTCTTGAACCTGACGGTGGAGGCCGTGACTGCCTGGAGGCTGATGCTCCTGGCACTGGAGAAGAAGCTTGTTTAAAAGAAAAACGCTTAAACTTCTTCTTAACTGGCAAATGGGAACTTTTTCTATTAGAAATCCTTTGGATGTATTTATCCAGATCGTCCCCAAATAACTGTAAACCATGAAATGGAAAACTGGCCAAGAGCTTTTTGCATGGCGCTTCGGCTGACCAATTTTTCAACCATAAAATTCTACACACATGTACCAGCCCTAGCATAAGCTGTGAGGCCTGGAGAATAGAATCTCTCATAGCATCTACTGTAAAGCATAACACCTCTGATATCCCGGCCAAATCCTGGGCCTGCTGATCCGGAATAATCTTGAGTACCTCTTTAAACTGGTCCTTTAAGGACTGAGATACTCCGATCGCTGCCAGCGCAGGCTGAACCACTGAACCTGCCAGCGAGATATAGTTTTAAATAGGAATTCCAACTTTTTATCTGTTGCATCCTTCAGCATTTGAGCATTGTCTACTGGACAAGTCAAATTTTTGTTCACCGAGGATATAGCAGCGTCAATTGCTGGAATCCCCCATTTCTTATTAAACTCTTCCTCCATAGGATAAAGTGTTGAAAACAAGTGAGGAAAACACTTTATCTGGGTGCTCCCACTCAGAATACATAAGCTTTTTTAGTAATGAATGGATAGGAAAAGCATGAATAGTTTGGGGAGGCTTTAGTGACCCCAAACCAGAAGTGGGCTCATCGACTGACTCCGCTACTGGCAGCAAAAATGTGGAGCAGACCAATTCAGTGAGAGATTTGTACCAACAACCTTTCTTGTGAACCTGTTTCTTCCATATTAGGCTCTTCGGAAGAGAGGTCACCAGCCTCTTCCTGGTCCCCTGAGACAACTTTGTCATCTCTGGCGCCCCCTGTTCCTCAGTTTGAGGGTCAAGAGTAATGGATGGGGGCCTGTTACGCTTAGTCCCACTCCGGGATGCGATTAAAGCATCAATTTTTTGCTCCAAGCCTAAAATGGTTGAGGAAAAAACCTCTTTAGTAATATATGCAGGGGCTGCAGTGTGAAGCTGCAACGCTCAACGTCCCTGATGACTCACTCTGACCAGCCAAATCACTCTCAGGGAAGGAAGCCTTCTTTTTCTAGATGGTTCTAGGCTTCCTTGTGGCTGTAGAAGTCTTTCTACAGCCCTTTTTTGAGGTGTTTTTACCCCCCTTCCGACCATAGCCCGATGCACAAAGCAGAGGTACTACCAGAAGGAACACATCCACTGCTTGAGCAATAGTCCAGCCCTGTCGCTGCTATTAGTGCTCAGCCTGCTGCAATAGTAAATGTGTCAAAAGGAATGCCTGTGTCACCAAACCTTTATCATGCCCCTCTTGCTCTTGTGTCCCTCTGTCAACTTGCTGCAGCAATAATGGTGCTTTTAAAACACACATTCCTGCGCTGGATGTTGAAGGACGCCAACACTGTGCTAAGCCCCGCCCCCTCCATCACCTTCGGCCCCCCTCTCTTTTAAAAAAAAAAGCTTTCCCGCGCGAGCACAGGCTTCTGATCCTACATGATCGTTCTGTGAGGGGAAAAAATGGCGAGGAGGGAGCCTGGAAGCCGCTGAGTAAGGCGGTATGCCGATCATCTTCTTTTTTTTTTTTTTCTCCTAACGCTCTTCCTCATGAAGAGGGGGAGAGAAAAAAAGCCTGCTGCTCCGGACACATCGTGAACCTTTGAGGAAGCATGAGAAGGTATGTGCTCCATACAGCCCCCAGTGGTGACACATAGGCATGACAACATTTATCAATTTAAAGGAGACATTCATAAGAAAATTCTAAAATTTCTTAGAAAACTCGACTCACCTTTCCCGCCGCAGGATTTTCTGTGGTAAAACCAAGAGACCTAATCTTCACCCTTCACGGTGGGTTCCATAACAAACCTTCAGGAGCCGGGGACCCTTGGGCAACCCACAATCCTGGACCTGTAATAACACCACCGCCAGTAAAACTTTATGGCCATAATACCAAAAGTACTGGATCCCCGTGTCAAGCTCTCTAAAAAGAGGAGCGTTTACAGGCAAAACCTCGTTTCTTCGAATACGAGACCTGGGTAACATTCAATTCGGCCTAAAAGACACTTTGAATGGATCTAGCCCCAGCAAGGATTGCTCCAGTGCAGCTCAGCACAGCACATCTTTACTCATAACCAACACCTTACACACTGGCGAAAAAACTGAGGCACTCCCAGTAGTGGGAGGGGTTATACAGGGAGTGGACTTCTTGTCTTAGTATACACACCCTATGTCTTGTTATATATATATATATATATATATATATATATATATATATATATATATATATATATATATATATATATATATATATATATATATATATATATATATATATATATATTACACCAGTGAACATAATCAATTTAAAAGAAGGAAAGAGATGAAGTGGCGCTGCTATATGAAAGTATGAAATATTAATACACTGATGTGTGAATATGTAAAATGTGCAGACACAAGTCTGCTGTGCAATGGCATCCAGTAATAACTGTAACTGGTGTCAAAGTCGAACCAAAGTAGTGCAGGGACTACTTTGAAGTCGTAACAACTTGAAGTCGTACTAATATGAATGGTTGTCATTGTAAATCATGGGGAACGACTTGTCATGCTACTAAGTTGTACAAGTCTGAAAGGGGCCTAAGGCTGCATTCACACCTGAGTATTTTCAGCTCATAGAACGCTCGTAAAACGCCTGAAAAACACCCAACAAGCAAAATCCCATTAATTTCAATGGCACCTGTTCACATCTGAGCATTTTGTCACCTAAAGCAAAACGCCCTGAGCTCAAAAAGAACATAAGCTTCTTTGGGGCAGATTACAGGCGTTTTTCTGCCTTTCACATTGGTGACCTGAACAAAATCGCGGTAAAAAAAGCAGCAAAATCCCGGTAAAAATGTATGACTTTGAAAGGCCCAGGTGTTCAATATATAAACAAACAAGTCCGTAGCAAATTTCAGTTCTTAATTCCACATAGGTAATCATCTTTAGAAAAGTGGCTGGTGCTTGAATGAGTATTGTGATTTTTATAAATCAAGAAAATTGGTGACTCTTCTTCACAGGTGCTCCCCCCTCAGGTCTGCACTCACCGAATAGATGTACCTCTGCAGGGGTAAAAAACCTCACAATGGAGTCGGCGATCTGTCCTATGTTCCCTCCTCGTCATCCACGATCGTAATATGCTATCACATGTAAGTGGGTAAAGAGAGAACACATCTCATCGTGTAAATCCGTATAATTACATTTATTGGATAAAAGTTCATAAAAAGCACTTCCAAATAGTGCTGGGAGAAAATATACGCCTTGCGTTCCACATACCAGAAACTCCAACCCGGATGGGACGTAGTGACGCTGTAATTGCTTAATTAATTGAGTGCTGACTTCCAATGGTGGGAGTAGGCACTCAATTAATTAAGCAATTGATTGATTGATTCACAGATTATGTCCACTGGTGTAATATAATATAATATAATATAATATTATGAATGCTTGTTGAGAAAACCAGAGTCAACCCTCAAATGTCCCCAGAACAAATAGAAGAATGGATCTTTGTACTCAAGGTACCCAAGGACTACATAAAGACGTATAACAAAAAAATGTATTTTCTTACCTCTTTTCTTTACTCAACTCTATACTCTATTTTTTTAAGTTTCAATTCACTTTTTGTGAATATGAGATGAGAGGTATTTTATCAATGTATCTGGATATATGAATTTTTAGATTCTGTACCAATAAAACATTTTTTTATTATGCTCCTTTAATATAGTCCTTGGGTACTGAGAGAATGAGTCCATTCTTCTATTTTTTTTTCTGGGAACATTTGGGGGTTGTCTATGGTTTTACCAATTGTCATTATAGGATGATGGTACCCCCCTCTTTTTTCTTGTTTTGGTTGGTTACATTTATTAGAAGCTTATTTTCTATATGTAATGAATGCAGTACAGGAGGTTTAAGTGCTACATTCAGCGCAAAATGTGTCACCTTTTTGTGTTTCTGCCATACATGTGATGTAATTTTATTCATTCAATAAAGATATCAAGGAGTGCAGCAAAATTCTTGACTTTTGCATCTTTACTTGGTTTTGCATCCTTACTTGGTTTCACAAGACAAACTGTGCAGCACCCTGGATCTATGCTCACAACACGAAGGAGTCAATTACTAACCTGGACTGACATTATCTTTGCTGTGCTTTCCTATATTCCAAGTTTCCCTAGCTCTTACTGTACAGAATCCTTTCCATATGTGGAGGTCAAATCTCTTTTCCTCCATTTGCAAAGAATGTCTCCTTTTCTTTTGCAATGGGCCTAAAATGAACAATGTTGAACTTGTTGTTCCCTTTAAGGTCATAACAAAAGACAAGAGGCACTTTCATTGCCAGGAGGTACAGTAAAACCCTGAATTAGTGCCGGAAACATGCTTGTAATCCAAAGCACTTGTATATCAAAGTGAATTTCCACATAAGAAATAATGGAAACTCAGATGATTCGTTCCACAACCGTTTATTCATAGGTCTTTCAGTTTATAGTCCATATAAAAAGATTATAGCAATGTGATATGTTGTGTAACCATAAAATGTCCATCCACAAATTACATCCCCACAAGAGGATTAGAAGTAAAATCTAGCAGGAGCTACAGAAAGAGAAAAGAGGAGCCTCTAAGTGTAGCAATATGGTTACATTTAATGAAGGTACAACATTTAGCAACTCACATGGTTGATGATTAAAACAGGCACATCCAAGTATGCAGGCATCCAGGGTAAAGCTGTCCACATAGACCATCCTCCGCATCGCCGGCTCTCACCGATGTTAGTCTGCAATCGTGACCGGGAAGACTACCCTGCAGTAGAGTGAAATGAAAGTGAGGCTTGAACCGCTCGTGGAGCGCAGCATGGAAGGGATGATGTTGATGGCGGTGTGGAGGATGATCTATGTGGACAGCTTTTCCCCAGATGTCTGCATACTTATAGTGGGGACGGAAAGTATTCAGACCCCCTTAAATTTTTCACTCTTTGTTATATTGCAGCCATTTGCTAAAATCATTTAAGTTAATTTTTTTCCTCATTAATGTACACACAGCACCCCATATTGACAGAAAAACACAGAATTGTTGACATTTTTGCAGATTTATTAAAAAAGAAAAACTGAAATATCACATGGTCCTAAGTATTCAGACTCTTTGTTGTGACTCTCATATATTTAACTCAGGGTGCTGTCTTCTAATCATCCTTGAGATGGTTATACACCTTCATTTGAGTCCAGCTGTGTTTGATTATACTGATTGGACTTGATTAGGAAAGCCACAAACCTGTCTATATAAGACCTTACAGCTCACAGTGCATGTCAGAGCAAATGAGAATCATGAGGTCAAAGGAACCGCCTGAAGAGCTCAGATACAAAATTGTGGCAAGGCACAGATCTGGCCAAGGTTACAAAAAAATTTCTGCTGCACTTAAGGTTCTTAAGAACACAGTGGCCTCCATAATCCTTAAATGGAAGATATTTGGGACGACCAGAACCCTTCCTAGAGCTGGCCGTCCAGCCAAACTGAGCTATCGGGGAGAAGAGCCTTGGTGAGAGAGGTAAAGAAGAACCCAAAGATCACTATGGCTGAGCTCCAGAGATGCAGTCGGGAGATCGGAGAAAGTTGTAGATGTAGTCAACCATTACTGCAGCCCTCCACCAGTCGGGGCTTTATGGCAGAATGGCCTGACGGAAGCCTCTCCTCAGTGCAAGACACATGAAAGACCGCATGGAGTTTGCTAAAAAACACCCGAAGGACTCCAAGATGGTGAGAAATAAAATTCTCTGGTCTGTTGAGACCAAGATCGAACTTTTTGGCCTTAATTCTAAGCGGTATGTGTGGAGAAAAGCAGGCACTGCTCATCACCTGTCCAATACAGTCCCAACAGTGAAGCATGGTGGTGGCAGCATCATGCTGTGGGGGTGTTTTTCAGCTGCAGGGACAGGACAACTCGTTGCAATCGAGGGAAAGATGAATGCGGCCAAGTACAGGGATATCCTGGACGAAAACCTTCTCCAGAGTGCTCAGGACCTCAGACTGGGCCGAAGGTTTACCTTCCAACAAGACAATGACCCTAAGCACACAGCTAAAATAACGAAGGAGTGGCTTCACAACAACTTTGTGACTGTTCTTGAATGGCCCAGCCAGAGCCCTGACTTAAACCCAATTGAGCATCTCTGGAGAGACCTAAAAATGGCTGTCCACAGGGGCGGACTGAAAAACTTGTTGCATCTTTCCCAAAAAGACTCATGGCTGTATTAAATCAAAAGGGTGCTTCTACTAAATATGAGCAAAGGGTCTGAATACTTAGGACCATGTGATATATCAGTTTTTCTTTTTTAATAAATCTGCAAAAATGTCAACAATTCTGTGTTTTTCAGTCAATATGGGGTGCTGTGTGTACATTAATGAGAAAAAAATGAATGATTTTAGCAAATGGCTGCAATATAACAAAGAGTGAAAAATTTAAGGGGGTCTCAATACTTTCCGTCCCCACCGTAGATGTGCCTGTTTTAATCATCAACCATGTGAATTGCTAAAAGTTGTACCTTCATTAAATGTAACCATATTGCTACACTTAGAGGCGTCTCTCTTCTCTTTTATACTCAGTTGTGACATAACACTAGTCTTATATCAAGACATCACTTGTTTATCAAGTCAAAATGTATTAAAAAATGTTGCTTGTCTTGCAAAACACTCTTAAACCAAGTTACTCTCAAACCAAGGTTTTACTGTAAATGGGTTTAACCAGTAAGAGCATTAAAAAATAATCTTTCACAAAGGACTAGTTCTAGCCAACTCAGGAGATTGCTTCAAAAAGAGTTGAACCCCGAACTGGCTCATAATATTTATAAGAAGTAACACAGTTAATTGTTGACCAGAAAGCATCCAATTATTATAAAGGGTCAGGATATTATAAGGATGCCCTTTAGAGCAAAGTGGACCACACTTTAAAAGTTTTTTTTTCCTTCTGGATAATCTGTGGGTTTAAGGTTTTAAGTTTGTACAATCTTTTCATTTACTTATCTTTTTCTTTTGGATTGGATTTTTTTTTTAACTGGGCCAATGCATGATAAACTTATGTTAACATTTCATTATATGATTATGACTTGGTTTGAGATGTGTGTTCCTCCTGGGGGATTTGGGACAGTAATACTGTAAACTGTGGGTATAGGATTGTGTATATGGGATTGTATGATTTTTTTTTTTTTTTTTTTAACTGGTTGAAATAGATGGACTTGTGTCTTTTTTTCAACCTGACTTACTATAAAACTAGGTAAATACGTAATGCTAGAGAATGTTAGCAGGAGTTCCCAATGGCATTGGAACAGTCTGCAGAGAGACAGTATCTGGGGTTTCAGTATTTTGAGGGGCCCACTGCAAAAGCTTGTGCAGAATGACACTCAGCACAGGACACCTGCTTGATGTCTAAATTCCTTATCAAATGCATTACATTACATGTAACTATAATAAAACTATGTAAAACAAGCTTTAAACGATATTTTGACTAATACTGTATAACATTAATGCTAATCACATTTGATTAATGTATGTAGGAGTAATCTAGTGAATAGTCTAATGATGTATTTTGAGTTTCAAATACTTGATTAACATGTTGACACAATCTGAGCAAAAACTTAAAAAGACACTATGTAAAAACTCAATTTTCCCTGCTATAATGGATGTTTTCCACTGTTTACCTCACTCCATCATTGTAGCTCACCTGTCCCTTTTTCTGCTCTCTATTAGCTTTGTCCCCAACCTCTCCTTCCTTCTAATAACATATCATTAATAACACCCCTCCATCTGTTTAAAGCAGATGGTTCCCTCTGGTCCAGGATGTCCTATTTCTATTTAAATGCCTCTTCTTTTGCAGTGTGTAAAATAACAAAGTACTCACTGCTGTCTCTTCTCTGAATGGATTTATACTGCTTAGAGATGACCACTGAAATTAAAGTAAAGAGATACTTTTTAAAAAAAATATACATTTGAATGCCACAAGTTTAATAAATATGATCTTAACAGTCTGTTTAAAATCCTTATATAGTTTGTAAGTGTATACATGGGGAAGTGATATTTGTCATTACAATGATATATGCAGGTGTAGCTCTTCTGTGCCCCTAAATGCCTCCTAGACAATAGAACAGATAAAAATATAGGAGGGAAGGGGGTTTTGCTAATGAAGACTCACTGATATTTGCACCTTTGATGCAGACAAGTGCATCTGGCAGAATAATACAGAATAGCTAAAACGTGAATAGCAGGTAACACAGAATAAATAATTATATTAACTGTTTATCTAGAGAGGTCATATATCATATATGCAGTTAAATGCCCTTGTGGACATGCAGTATTGGGACCAAACTAAGTATGAGCTTAAAGTGAATGTAAACCTTAAATATAAACTTCTGTTATTTGCTCCCAATGTTAAACACACCATTGAAAGCATTTTGCCATATCTGCCTGTTAAGTTAAAAAAAAAAAACTACTGCAAGAAATTGAGAGCTGTCCTTCTTGTGCACACTTCTTGTTTTATCTCAAGGATTCCTCCCAGTTTTTAACTTACACTACAGAATAGACATGTGCAGTTCATTTCGTTACAAATTGAAATTCGGATGAATTTTCGTTTCTTGGAAAAATAGTACCGAAATGAAACGAATCCAAAATAATGGAAGAAAAATTTGGACGGAATTACAATTAGAATCGATTAGAAAAGTGTTCAAATCAATTTAGAATAGTTTTCGAATTCGAAAAGTTTTCAAATGCAAATAGTTTTCAAATTCAAATGGCTTCAAATTAAAATAATTTTCAAATTTGAAATCAAATAGTTTTCAAATTTGAATTCAGATAGTTTTCAAATTTGAAGTTGAATAGCTTTCAAATTCTAAACGTTTTCAAATTGAAATAGTTTTCAAATTTGAATATGAATAGTTTAAGCCTGGTTTCACACATGTGCGGTGCGAATTGAAGCTCAGGTTTCACTGGGGAGATAACAATCTCCTGTTCAACGGATTCATTGCGTTTTTGCTCAGGATTAGAGAGCAGGGAGAGGGGGAGGGAGGGGGGGGGGGAGAGGGGGAGGTGTAGTGAGGAGAAAGAGAAAATCCTTGTTCAGAACGCAATGCATCTGCGAATCAGATGCGTTCCCATAGGAGATAATAGGCTTGTAGTTCGCACCGCAATGCCCAAAAAACGCACACGTTTTTTGTGCAATGCGCAGTGCGAATGCAACGCACATATGTGAACCAGATACATTCATATGAATGTATTTTAAAATGTCCTGCGAATTAGATGCGGTGTAAGCCGCATCTAATTCGCATAGGTGTGAACCCGGGCTAAAATTCAAATAGTTCTCAAATTCGAATAGTTTTCGAATTTCCAAAGAGGATAAAATAGAATAGAACATAGAGGAATAGAATGGGAACAAATATAAAAGAATATAAAATAATATAACAGAAAATAAAAGAATAGAATATAATAGAGTAAAACAGAACAAAATAGAAAATAAAAGAATAAAATAGTCTATAATAGACTAGAAAAGAATATAATTAAAAAAAATAGAATAGAACCATTTCCCAAGTTTCAAATAGAATCAATTCAAATTTGAATCGAAAAGAAAAGAATAGAATAGAAAATACAGAATAGTATAGAAAAAAAACACAGACAGAATATATAAAGTGTAGTCCCTTGCGCTATCAAAGTGAATCTATTAAATGGACAATGATCTAGCTAAAAATTGCAGCTAGATCTAAAGTGTATACAGTGCACTCATAACAAATAAATATATAAAAAGTGATCAGTGCAACTAATTAAACTGTATAACAATCATGAGGTATAGATATAATCACTGTGCATATAGTGCTTGTATATACAATCACTGTGCAAATGATGCTAGTAAACAATATAATCACTGTGCAAATGATGCTAGTAAACAATATAATAAAGTGACTAAATAAATATGTGTGACAGTGTCCAATGGTCCTGTGCAAAAAAGCAAATCCAATAATCCAGTGCAAAATTTTATCTGTCTATGGACTAATCAAAAATGGCCACGCCCATGTTGGAGACAATACTCTAACAAAATGGCCGATAATACACTTCCTGTCTCTGTACATAAATTGATTTGGCTTAGAACCAATCCGGTATCCTGATGAAGACACATGGTGTGTAGTAATGCTTAGGAAGTGATTGGATACCGCAAGAACCGGAAGTGTTCTAAGAGGCACCTGTAACGCCGTTATTACAGATCTGCCGTTTTTTCATTATATAACTGTAAGCACCCATTTGGCCCCCTTTTTTAAATAATAAACTTGCTTGTTCATACAATACTATGCTATGGGAGATTCTTTTTCACCCCCTACATATACCGGCTATGTGTGAACACTCGTGCTGATAAACTGGGAGCCAGCATTTGGAACACAGGACCAGGGGAGGCACTATTCACTTTCATTGAACCTTGGGAGGCCCCTCAGTCGGATTAACCCTAAAGCCATATACCATCTGTATGGAGGTAAGAGTGTAGAGAGCACTGTGTGGTACACACAAAGATCCCACATTGGAGATTATTCACAGAAGATACTAATTGTATGCACTTTTTGCATGTTTGCACTTTTTTCTTCTTTTCCTCTTTTATGGACTAACTGACTACTATCCTAGTCATTTTGATAGCCTCTGATTTTGATTGTCATCATCTGGGACTGAATGAACCACCCATCTGTTATTGATTAATTCAGACAGATTATTCAGTAATAGCCATTTATTTGTTTTGCACATTATAGTGTTATGTGCACTGTTTTGAAATTTTGCACTGCATTATTGGATATGATTTTTTTGCAGAGGACCATTGGACACTGTCACACATATTTATTTAGTCACTTTATTTTATTGTTTACTAGCATCATTTGCACAGTGATTATATTGTTTACTGGAATCATTTGCACAGTGATTGTATACAGAAGCACTATTTGCACAGTGATTATATCTATACCTCATAATTGTTATACAGACAGAATATAACCATCTTCTGAAATTCTAATTTTTGAATATAATAAATTTGAATAGAAAATAATAGAATAGGGTAGAAAAGAATAGATTAAATAGAATATAACCATCTTCCTATTCCAGTCTATTTTTTTTTTTTTTTATTCTATTCGTTTCTATTCAATTCTATTCCATTCTATTTAGTTATTTTATTATCTATTCTATTTTGTTCTTTACTCTATTATATTATATTTCTTTTTTTTTCTGTTATATTCTTTTCTATTCTATTCTATTCTATTCTATTCCTATATTTTCTATTCTATTTTATTGTCTTTGGAAATTGGAAAACTTTTCGAATTCGAAAACTATTCGAATTTAAAAACTATTCAAAATTATTTGAATTAGAATTCCGAAAATTTGAATCGATTTGAATAATCAAATAATCAAAATGAAACAAAACTAAACAAATTTTTTCCTTCTGCACATGTCTACTACAGAACAGTCTCTATACTGTGGAGATTAGGAGAATTGTGGTTAACAGAAAATTGGGCTAGGCTGACACCAAATCTTGCAATATCAGTCCAAAAAACAGATTCTGGTATCTGCCACAGGAGAAAATTAGGAGCTGAACATTTTCCTGGCAGATTACATATAGATAGATTACAAATTAGCCTAATTATTTTCTATACTTGCAGGTGCTTTGTTACTCCCAAGTGTGTCAGCCAGGGCAGCACCTGAAGCAATAGCATCAGCTACCAGAACTACTTGCTTAATATGAAGGTCCTCATAAGTAGCAACAGATGGCATCTGCTCTGGAAAAGCTGTCAAAGAATGGGTGTCTTGGATAGTTTGATAGTGTTTCATTTTAGAACATGAATGCAGCGCATATGCTTTGTCAATAGTCCATAGCATATAAACCATATCTCAGTTTGTAAAAGAGTCCAATAAAGCTGCTTTGACACCGAGTCGCTTTACAGGTGATATAGCACTAAAAATAGCGCCTGCATAACGCCTGTAAAGAGCCTCTCCTCTCAGTGGTGCTAAATCAATGGACGGCGCCACTGAATGGGCTTTTAACCCTTTTTCGGCCACTAGCGGCGGTTAAAAGCGCCCCGCTAGCAGCCGAATAGCGCAGCTAAAACAACGGTAAAGCGCCGCTAAAAATAGGGGCGCTTTACCGCCGACGCCCCAATGCACCAGTGTGAAAGTAACCTAATGCCCCATATACACGTTCCGATTATCGGACGACAAAAGTCGCTTTCGGACAGATCGTTCGATAATCTGATCGTTAGTACACAGCTTTCGACAGCTGATCACGACAGGCCGTCCAACCAAATACGAAGGGACAAACAGGAAAACTTCGGTCGGATGACAGCCCATCGTACGACAATCGTGTAATCAGTACAGTATGCATCCGCTAAAAGTCGATTGACAAACACCATGCATGCTCGGAAACCCGAAAATAAACTCGAACGACACAGGGGTCACACGTTTGACATCATTTAAAATACGTAGCTACACACAGCGGAAGATTTTTCCAGAATCTTACGACAAAAATCTTATACACATTTTGCACTGTTGTATTTGATCTTAGTTTTATGCAACAAAATGCGAACGATCTGTCGTACGATAATCGGAACGTGTGTACGGGACATAGGTGCAGATCCACACAAAACCATGTTGGGGAAAATCCATCACCGAAAGAGAGACCCTTACCGCAACAGATGGACCACTTAAAAAGCGGTCAAAAGTGCTTATTGCAAACAATTCCAAAACTTCATTGCGTATTATTACTAGCAAAGGTGTTATATATAAATATATATATAAAATTATATAGATATAAATAATATAAACAAAGAGCCAGAATACTCACAAACACAGTATAAACAAAAATTGCATGTCAATCTTCAGGGACTGTGAGGTTGTTTCCAACCATTAAGATGGCGACTACCAGATGTGGTGACGTAAACTTAAAAAAAAAAAGATTTCCCCATGGAAGATAAAGGCATAATGTGCTAGTATGCACCGCATACTAGCACATTATGAAAGACATACCTGAAAGAATTACCTTGAAATTAAGCCCTCCAGTGGCGCGCTGTCGCCGCTGAAGAGGCTTCCATCTTAACCTGGTCTTCCTTCGGGATTCTCAGGCTGCGGCCGTTTGAACGGCTTTATTATAAGTTTACCTGTATGTAAAAACAAAAAAATAGAGTTTATTAACACTTTAAATATGCTCACAATGCAATTCTCGCAGTACTTGCGCCAATCCCATCTCAGACCATGTTTCTTTATACCATTGTTTTTGCATTGGAATAATATATAAATATGTAACATTCTATTACATTTTATTACAGATTTGAATATCTTTTGTAGTCATTTACTTAATATATGATTTATAATTTATTTATTGTACTGAGAGGAACAAACCAAAATACATGATTGGTCTTTAAGGAATTGTTTTGCATCACTAGTGTTTTCCAATTACATGCTAATAATTGCTTTGTCATCATAGCATAGAGAATCTTGCATCAAACATTAGAACTGTGCATAAATTAGTCATGCTATTGTTCTACAGCTTTGCTAAAACAAGATACTGCGATTGCAGAACAAGTTAGCAGTACATTTGTAACAGACCTCACTTTTCAGTTTGTATTTGGCCAGAAGGTGAGTTTAGAGATTAAAAACTCACAACCATTAAGTGTTAATTTGCAACCATTTTTTTTTTTTTATGTGAGTTAAAGTGGACCTACCATCCAATATATTTGCTCATGTGCATACATGCTATGTAATGTGTACCTGTAACATTACAGGTATTCATTATATCTCAGAAAGATCATTGACAATGATTCCTGACAATGGGGGTTATTTACGAAAGGCAAATCCACTTTTGCAACAAGTGCAAACTACAGGTGCAAACTACAAGTGCAAAGTGCACTTGAAATTGCACTGCAAGTGCACTTGGAAGTGCAGTCGCTGTAGATCCGAGGGGGACATGCAAGGGGAATAAAAAACAACATTTTCGCTTGCACATGATAGGATAATAAAATCAGCAGAGCTTCCCTCATTTCAGATCTACCCCTCAGATTTACAGCGACTGCACTTCCAAGTGCACTTTCAGTCTAATTTCAAGTGCACTTTGCACTTGTAGTTTGCATTTCGTAAATAACCCCCAATGCCTTCATCTGTTTTTCTATCTTGAGGGTGGCACCAACATTGTTCAGAAATTATCTAGGATCAGCATCTACTTTCTGGACTCTGAAACTCTGCCACAGCTGCCTGTAGCCTTGACTAAAAAACATTTGAAAAATATTACTCTTACTGTATATTGCCAAATGTTAGCAATAAGTTTATACAGACTTTTAGATTGCTTTCACACTGAAAGCGCCAGTCGTTAGCAGGAAAGCACCACTCGTTTTAGTGGCACTTTACCTCCGTTTAAGTGGCGCTTTTGCGTCTCTTTTTGGCCGCTAGCGGGATGCTTTTAATCCCAAAAAAGCGGTTAAAAACTCCCGTGTTGCGTCGCGTTTCCGAATCGCTTTTCAGGCGCTTCCAAAGTGCTGCCCATTCATTGCAATGGACACGGGCATTTTGGGAGCGCTGTATACAGCACTCCCAAACTGCCCCAAACATGCTGCTTGCAGGACTTTTTCTAACGTCCCAAAAGTGCAGCACCTGGGTGTGAAAGCACCCATTGTAATGAATGGGAAGCAGTTTTCAGGTGCTATTTCTACCACTAAAACGCCTAAAAATTGCCTCAGTGTGCAAGGGGACTTAAGGTTATTAAGGGGTTGTGCAAGTGTACGTGGTTACAGGCAGTGTGTGGCTTGTGCAGAGTACACATGCTGCGGTGTATGTCATACAAGTAAAAACTAAAACAGTAATCCAATATATGATAAAATAATTAAAAGAACAAGGTGCTGAATAAGCATAAAATTTATGCACAGAAGAGACATCAAGTCCCCTCTGTAAGGTATAAGGTGGTAAGGAAGTCCATAAATAATGCACGTTGGCAACAGTGGCACAATATGCTGAATGGGATGGGGGAGGGGGAGGAGAGGGGAAGGGAAAAAATCCACGCTCATGGCAGCCATCAGGTGGAAACAGAAACCTTGTTCCCAATAGCACTGAAAAAGACAAGAAAAGGAGGCACCTCTGGGTGCAGACTATAAAACAAGTTTAATCAAGCAAGAGTTGTGAATATAACTCGCATTTTTGCAGTAAAATAAGGCATAGTACGGTCCCAAACAACGGGGGGGGGCATCAATTATGTCAGTCCCTTTGAGAGCCAGTGGATGTGCTTACTCTGTACTCGTCTCCAAAACTGCTAGGTGGTATTTGGCCGGAAGCGGTGTATGGGCGTCAAAACAAGGCTTGGGATGCAAACTAGAATCCAGGTGAAGGGTGATGACATCACTGGAAATGCATTGCGTTTCTCAAGCTGGCAGGCCGCGAATAGCGTGACGGCTGTGCTCCTTTCTCAAGCTGATTGACAGGGACCAGTGACAGAGAATTTATCTCTCTGTCACTGAGGGTTTAATTTTGAAGGCATACTCACAGAGGGCCAGCCACCCCCATGGGGGGAATGAGGGAAAAAATGGGAGACAAACCTATAGGTTGCATATGGAAAAAATTTGTTAGATATCATAGAAATCGTAGTGAATGGGGTTAAAAACTAAGGTGAAGTAAAATATAATACTATATTATAATGTATTTAAAATGATAGTGAAAATGGCTATAAAAACAGAGATGAATGAGGAGTAGGGATGAGCTTCGAGTTCGAATCGAACTCATGTTCGACTCGAACATCGACTGTTCACCAGTTCGCCGAACAGCGAACAATTTGGGGTGTTCGCAGGAAATTCGAAAGCCGCTGAACACCCTTTAAAAGTCTATGGGAGAAATCAAAAGTGCTAATTTTAAAGGCTTATATGCATGGTATTGTCATAAAAAGTGTTTGGGGACCTGGGTCCTGCCCAATGGGACATGGATCAATGCAAAAAAACGTTTTAAAAACGTCCATTTTTTCGGGAGCAGTGATTTTAACCACTTAAGGACCGCCTAACGCCGATTTACGTCGGCAAGGCGGCACGGGCAGGCAAAATCACGTACATGTACGTGATTTGCCTCTCGCGGGTGGGGGGTCCGATCGGACCCCCCCCCCGGTGCCCGAAGCGGTCCCGTTCTGTTCCCCGGCGATCCGAGATGAGGGGGAGGCCATCCGTTCGTGGCCCCCCCCTCGCGATCGCCGCCGGCCAATGGGAACACTCCTTTGCTGCTGTATGCTAAACAGCAGCAAAGGAAATGATGTCATCTCCCCTCGGCTCGGTATTTTCCGTTCCAGCGCCGAGGGGAGAAGACATCAATGTGAGTGAAAACACACTACACAACACAGTAGAACATGCCAGGCATACAAAACACCCCGATCCCCCCCCCCGATCGCCCCCCGATCCCCCCCCAATCACCCCCCCCCCCTGTCACAAACTGACACCAGCAGGTTTTTTTTTTTTTTTTTTTTCTGATTACTGCATAGTGTCAGTTTGTGACAGTTACAGTGTTGGGACAGTGAGTATTACCCCCCTTTAGGTCTAGGGTACCCCCCTAACCCCCCCTAATAAAGTTTTAACCCCTTGATCACCCCCTGTCACCAGTGTTGCTAAGCGATCATTTTTCTGATCGCTGTATTAGTGTCGCTGGTGACGCTAGTTAGTGAGGTAAATATTTAGGTTCGCCGTCAGCGTTTTATAGTGACAGGGACCCCCATATACTACCTAATAAATGTTTTAACCCCTTGATTGCCCCCTAGTTAACCCTTTCACCACTGATCACCGTATAACCGTTACGGGTGACGCAGGTTAGTTCGTTTATTTTTTATAGTGTCAGGGCACCCGCCGTTTATTACCTAATAAAGGTTTAGCCCCCTGATCGCCCGGCGGTGATATGCGTCGCCCCAGGCGGCGTCAGATTAGCGCCAGTACCGCTAACACCCACGCACGCAGCATGCGCCTCCCTTAGTGGTATAGTATCTGAACGGATCAATATCTGATCTGATCAGATCTATACTAGCGTCCCCAGCAGTTTAGGGTTCCCAAAAACACAGTGTTAGCGGGATCAGCCCAGATACCCGCTAGCACCTGCGTTTTGCCCCTCCGCCCAGCCCACCCAAGTGCAGTATCGATCGATCACTGTCACTTACAAAACACTAAACGCATAACTGCAGCGTTCACAGAGTCAGGCCTGATCCCTGCGATCGCTAACAGTTTTTTTGGTAGCATTTTGGTGAACTGGCAAGCAAGCACCAGGCAGCGTCAGGTTAGCGCCAGTACCGCTAACACCCACGCACGCACCGTACACCTCCCTTAGTGGTATAGTATCTGATCGGATCAATATCTGATCCGATCAGATCTATACTAGCGTCCCCAGCAGTTTAGGGTTCCCAAAAACGCAGTGTTAGTGGGATCAGCCCAGATACCTGCTAGCACCTGCGTTGTGCCCCTCCGCCCGGCCCAGCCCAGCCCACCCAAGTGCAGTATCGATCGATCACTGACACTTACAAGGCACTAAACGCATAACTGCAGCGTTCGCAGAGTCAGGCCTGATCCCTGCGATCGCTAACAGTTTTTTTGGTAGCATTTTGGTGAACTAGCAAGCACCGGCCCCAGGCAGCGTCAGGTTAGCGCCAGTACCACTAACACCCACGCACGCAGCATACGCCTCCTTTAGTGGTATAGTATCTGAACGGATCAATATCTGATCCGATCAGATCAGATCTATACTAGCGTCCCCAGCAGTTTAGGGTTCCCAAAAACGCAGTGTTAGCGGGATCAGCCCAGATACCTGCTAGCACCTGCGTTTTGCCCCTCCGCCCGGCCCAGTCCAGCCCACCCAAGTGCAGTATCGATCGATCACTGTCACTTACAAAACACTAAACGCATAACTGCAGCGTTCGCAGAGTCAGGCCTGATCCCTGCGATCGCTAACAGTTTTTTTGGAAGCTTTTTATTGAACTGGCAAGCACCAGCGGCCTAGTACACCCCGGTCGTAGTCAAACCAGCACTGCAGTAACACTTGGTGACGTGGCGAGTCCCATAAGTGCAGTTCAAGCTGGTGAGGTGACAAGCACAAGTAGTGTCCCGCTGCCACCAAAAAGACAAACACAGGCCCGTCGTGCCCATAGTGCCCTTCCTGCTGCATTCGCCAATCCTAATTGGGAACCCACCACTTCTGCAGCGCCCGTACTTCCCCCATTCACATCCCCCAACGAAATGCAGTCGGCTGCATGAGAGGCATTTTTATGTGCTCCCGAGTACCCCTACCCAACGAACCCCCCCCAAAAAAGATGTCGTGTCTGCAGCAAACGCGGATATAGGCGTGACACCCGCTATTATTGTCCCTCCTGTCCTGACAATCCTGGTCTTTGCATTGGTGAATGTTTTGAACGCTACCATACACTAGTTGAGTATTAGCGTAGGGTACAGCATTGCACAGACTAGGCACACTTTCACAGGGTCTCCCAAGATGCCATCGCATTTTGAGAGACCCGAACCTGGAACCGGTTACAGTTATAAAAGTTAGTTACAAAAAAAGTGTAAAAAAAAAAAAAATATATATAAAATAAAAAAAAATAGTTGTCGTTTTATTGTTCTCTCTCTCTCTATTCTCTCTCTCTATTGTTCTGCTCTTTTTTTACTGTATTCTATTCTGCAGTGTTTTATTGTTATTGTTATTGTTATTATGTTTTATCATGTTTGTTTTTCAGGTGTGTAATTATTTATACTTTATTGTTTACTGTGCTTTATTGTTAACCATTTTTTTGTCTTCAGGTACGCCATTCACAACTTTGAGTGGTTATACCAGAATGATGCCTGCAGGTTTAGGTATCATCTTGGTATCATTCTTTTCAGCCAGCGGTCGGCTTTCATGTAAAAGCAATCCTAGCGGCTAATTAGCCTCTAGACTGCCTTTACAAGCCGTGGGAGGGAATGCCCCCCCCCCCCCACCGTCTTCCGTGTTTTTCTCTGGCTCTCCTGTCTCAACAGGGAACCTGAGAATGCAGCCGGTGATTCAGCCAGCTGACCATAGAGCTGATCAGAGACAAGAGTGGCTCCAAACATCTCTATGGCCTAAGAAACCGGAAGCTACGAGCATTTTATGACTTAGATTTCGCCGGATGTAAATAGCGCCATTGGGAAATTGGGGAAGCATTTTATCACACTGATCTTGGTGTGGTCAGATGCTTTGAGGGCAGAGGAGAGATCTAGGGTCTAATAGACCCCAATTTTTTCAAAAAAGAGTACCTGTCACTACCTATTGCTATCATAGGGGATATTTACATTCCCCGAGATAACAATAAAAATGATTTAAAAAAAAAAAAAATGAAAGGAACAGTTTAAAAATAAGATAAAAAAGCAAAAAAATAATAAAGAAAAAAAAAAAAAAAAAAAAAAGCACCCCTGTCGCCCCCTGCTCTTGCGCTAAGGCGAACGCAAGCGGCGGTCTGTCGTCAAACGTAAACAGCAATTGCACCATGCATGTGAGGTATCGCCGCGAAGGTCAGATCGAGGGCAGTAATTTTAGCAGTAGACCTCCTCTGTAGATCTAAAGTGGTAACCTGTAAAGGCTTTTAAAGGCTTTTAAAAATGTATTTATTTTGTTGCCACTGCACGTTTGTGCGCAATTGTAAAGCATGTCATGTTTGGTATCCATGTACTCGGTCTAAGATCATCTTTTTTATTTCATCAAACATTTGGGCAATATAGTGTGTTTTAGTGCATTAAAATTTAAAAAAGTGTGTTTTTTCCCCAAAAAATGCGTTTGAAAAATCGCTGCGCAAATACTGTGTGAAAAAAAAAAATGAAACACCCACCATTTTAATCTGTAGGGCATTTGCTTTAAAAAAATATATAATGTTTGGGGGTTCAAAGTAATTTTCTTGCAAAAAAAAAAAAACTTTTTCATGTAAAAAATAAGTGTCAGAAAGGGCTTTGTCTTCAAGTGGTTAGAAGAGTGGGTGATGTGTGACATAAGCTTCTAAATGTTGTGCATAAAATGCCAGGACAGTTCAAAACCCCCCCAAATGACCCCATTTTGGAAAGTAGACACCCCAAGCTATTTGCTGAGAGGCATGTCGAGTCCATGGAATATTTTATATTGCGACACAAGTTGCGGGAAAGAGACAAATTTTTTTTTTTTTTTTTTTTTTTTTTTGCACAAAGTTGTCACTAAATGATATATTGCTCAAACATGCCATGGGAATATGTGAAATTACACCCCAAAATACATTCTGCTGCTTCTCCTGAGTACGGGGATACCATATGTGTGAGACTTTTTGGGAGCCTAGCCGTGTACGGGACCCCGAAAACCAAGCACTGCCTTCAGGCTTTCTAAGGGGCGTGAATTTTTGATTTCACTCTTCACTGCCTATCACAGTTTCGGAGGCCATGGAATGCCCAGGTGGCACAAAACCCCCCCAAATGACCCCATTTTGGAAAGTAGACACCCCAAGCTATTTGCTGAGAGGTATAGTGAGTATTTTGCAGACCTCACTTTTTGTCACAAAGTTTTGAAATTTGAAAAAAGAAAAAAAAAAAAAGTTTTTTCTTGTCTTTCTTCATTTTCAAAAACAAATGAGAGCTGCAAAATACTCACCATGCCTCTCAGCAAATAGCTTGGGGTGTCTACTTTCCAAAATGGGGTCATTTGGGGGGGGTTTGTGCCACCTGGGCATTCCATGGCCTCCGAAACGGTGTTAGGCAGTGAAGAGTAAAATCAAAAATTCACGCCCTTAAAAACGCTGAAGGCGGTGATTGGTTTTCGGGGCCCCGTACGCGGCTAGGCTCCCAAAAAGTCCCACACATGTGGTATCCCCATACTCAGGAGAAGCAGCTAAATGTATTTTGGGGTGCAATTCCACATAGGCCCATGGCCTGTGTGAGCAATATATCATTTAGTGACAACTTTGTGCAAAAAAAAAAAAAAAAAAAAAAAAAAAGTGTCACTTTCCCGCAACTTGTGTCAAAATATAAAATATTCCATGGACTCAATATGCCTCTCAGCAAATAGCTTGGGGTGTCTACTTTCCAAAATGGGGTCATTTGGGGGGGGGTTGTGCCACCTGGGCATTCCATGGCCTCCGAAACTGTGATAGGCAGTGAAGAGTGAAATCAAAAAGTTACACCCTTAGAAATCCTGAAGGCGGTGATTGGTTTTCGGGGTCCCATACGCGGCTAGGCTCCCAAAAAGTCCCACACATGTGGTATCCCCGTACTCAGGAGAAGTAGCTGAATATATTTTGGGGTGCAATTCCACATAGGCCCATGGCCTGTGTGAGCAATATATCATTTAGTGACAACTTTTTGTAAATATTTTTTTTTTTTTTTTTTTTTGTCATTATTCAATCACTTGGGACAAA
This sequence comes from Aquarana catesbeiana, assembly GCF_042186555.1. NCBI lineage: Eukaryota > Metazoa > Chordata > Amphibia > Anura > Ranidae > Aquarana > Aquarana catesbeiana. The sequence continues at coordinate 489,989,704 of NC_133325.1, forward strand.
AAAAATAAATATTCAATGGGTTCAACATGCCTATCAGCAATTTCCTTGGGGTGTCTACTTTCCAAAATGGGGTCATTTGGGGGGGTTTTGTACTGCCCTGCCATTTTAGCACCTCAAGAAATGACATAGGCAGTCATAAACTAAAAGCTGTGTAAATTCCAGAAAATGTACCCTAGTTTGTAGACGCTATAACTTTTGCGCAAACCAATAAATATACGCTTATTGACATTTTTTTTACCAAAGACATGTGGCCGAATACATTTTGGCCTAAATGTATGACTAAAATTGAGTTTATTGGATTTTTTTTTATAACAAAAAGTAGAAAATATCATTTTTTTTCAAAATTTTCGGTCTTTTTCCGTTTATAGCGCAAAAAATAAAAACTGCAGAAGTGATCAAATACCATCAAAAGAAAGCTCTATTTGTGGGAAGAAAAGGACGCAAATTTCGTTTGGGTACAGCATTGCATAACCGCGCAATTAGCAGTTAAAGCGACGCAGTGCCAAATTGGAAAAAGACCTCTGGTCCTTAGGCAGCATAATGGTCCGGGGCTCAAGTGGTTAATAATGCTTAAAGTGAAACAATAAAAGTGTAATATTCCTTTAAATTTCATTCCTGGGGGGTGTCTATAGTATGCCCGTAAAGGGGCGCATGTTTCCCGTGTTTAGAACAGTCTGACAGCAAAATGACATTTCAAAGGAAAAAAAGTAATTTAAAACTACTTGCGGTTATTAATGAATTGCCGGTCTGACAATACACATACAAGTTCATTGATAAAAACGGCATGGGAATTCCCCACAGGGGAACCTCGAACCAAAAAAAAAAAAATGACGCGGGGGTCCCCCTAAATGGATTTTAAGGGGAACCCCGCGCCAAAATGAAAAAACAAATTGGCGTGGGGTCCCCCCAAAAAACAGGCCACAGGAAAAGAGGGGGAGACGAGAGAGCGCCCCCCCTCCTGAACTGTACCAGGCCACATGCCCTCAACATTGGGAGGGTGCTTTGGGGTAGCCCCCCAAAACACCTTGTCCCCATGTTGATGGGGACAAGGGCCTCATCCCCACAACCCTTACCCGGTGGTTGTGGGGGTCTTCGGGCGTGGGGACCCCCAGATCCCGGCCCTCCCCCCTGTGTGAAATGGTAAGGGGGTACAAAAGTACCCCTACAATTTCACAAAAAAAGTGTCAAAAATGTTAAAAATGACAAGAGACAGTTTTTGACAATTCCTTTATTTAAATGCTTCTTCTTCTATGTTCTTTCTTCTATCTTCCTTCGGTTTCTTCCTCCATCTTCTTCTTCTTCTGGTTCTTCTGGTTCTTCCTCTAGTGTTCTCGTCCGGCATCTCCACCGTGGCGTCTTCTTCTCTTCATCTTCTTCTCCGGGCCGCTCCACATCCATGATGGCGTGGAGGGAGGCGCTTCTCTTCTGACGGTTCTTAAATAATGGAGGGCGGGGTGACCCCGCCCCCCTCTGACATCACGGGAAATGCCACAGGGAAGTCCCCGTCAAGTCCCCGTGTGTCAGAGGGGGGCGGGGTCACCGCGTGTCCCCGCCCTCCGTTATTTAAGAACCTTTAGAAGAGGAGAAGCGTCACACAGCAGGAGCCTCCCTCCATGCCATCATGGATGCAGAGCGGCCCGGAGAAGAAGATGAAGAGAAGAAGACGCCGCGGAGGAGATGCCGGACGAGAACACCAGAGTAAGAACCAGAAGAACCAGAAGAAGAAGAAGAAGAAGATGGAGGAAGAAACCGAAGCAAGATAGAAGAAAGAAGAAGCATTTAAATAAAGGAATTGTCAAAAACTGTCTCTTGTCATATTTTTTACATTTTTTTAGTGAAATGGTAGGGGTACTCTTGTACCCCCTTACCATTTCACACAGGGGGGAGGGCCGGGATCTGGGGGTCCTCTTGTTAAAGGCAAGGGTTGTGGGGATGAGGCCCTTGTCCCCATCAACATGGGGACAAGGTGTTTTGGGGGGCTACCCTAAAGCACCCTCCCAATGTTGAGGGCATGTGGCCTGGTACGGTTCAGGAGGGGGGGCGCTCTCTCACCCCCCCTCTTTTCCTGCAGTCTGCCAGGTTGCGTGCTTGGATAAGGGTCTGGTATGGATTTTTGGGGAGACCCCACGCCAATTTTTTTTTAAATTTTGGCGTGGGCTTCCCCTTAAAACCCATACCAGACCTGAAGGGTCTGGTATAGATTTTGAGGGTGACCCCACGCCATTTTTTTTTTTTTTTTAAATTGGCCGGGGTTCCCCTTAATATCCATACCAGACCTGAAGGGCCTGGTAGGATTGGTTAATGGGTCTCCCCTGTGAGTTAGGGCGGGGGTAATTCCCATAGCCCTGCACCCCAGAGTCTCTATAAGGGAAATGGTCATTAATAGACTGATAATGGTTCCCCTGTCTGTAAGGACCCAGGCCCTTAGTGTGTTGTTGATCATTAGAGTGGCCCCATGGTCTAGGACCACCTTGAGGTCTCTTAGGGCCTCCACGTGGAGGCCCTAAGAGACCTCGGGTGTTCCACTGAGTTCCTCCCTGATGTCGGGCATGTCCATAATTCCCACCATGAAGGGGGTTGTACTTATTCCATTTCCCATATAGAGACCCTGGGGTCTGAATGAAGGCCGGGGGGTGGTTCAGTTGTCTTGACTGGGCATCATATGACGTCCAGCAGGATAACATGCCAGGGCACACCCGCTGGGGTGCGCAGCATGGTGATCGGAGGTGCTGTGTGTCAGTCTGACACACTGCATCTCGGATCATGGTATGGAGCCTCTGGCAGAGACTCCTTACCACGTGATCAGTTGTGACCAATCACAGCTGATCATCGTGTGAACCAGGAAGTGCCGGTAAATGGCATTCCTTGGTTTGCGCTGACAGGGAGAGCCGACCAGCAGCTCTCCATGTCAGGGGGGTCTGTGCTGATAATCAGCAGTTCAGCACATTGATTATCAGCACAGCCCCATCAGATGTGCCACCACAGCTGCCAAAAAGGTGCTCATCAGCTGCCAGTCAGTGCCCCATCATAAATGGCTGTAGGTGCCCATCACAATGCCAATCAGTGCCCATATCAGTGCCAAGCAGTGCCCACCACAGTGCCAATCAGTGCCCATCACAGTGCCAATCAGTGCCTTACAGTAACACCTGTCATTACCTCATCAGTACCACCCTTCAGTGCCAATCAGCGCCGCCTATCAGTGCCCATCACAGCTGCTTGTCAGTGCCCATAAGTGCCCATCAGTGCCACCCATCTGTGCCGCCTATCAGTGCCACCTAATGGTGCCAATCAGTGCTGAATATCAGTGCTGCCTATCGGTGCCCATCAATTCTATATTACAGGGCCTCATCAGTGCCACCTTATCAGTGCCAACTCATCAGTGCCGCCTCATCAGTGCCACCTCATCAGTGCCTGTCAGTGAAGGAGGAAACAAAATTTTATAACCGAGAAAAAAGAGAATTTTTTTTTTTTTCAAAAAGTTTGGTCTTTTTTAGTTTGTTTAGCAAAAAATAAAAACCACAGTGGTGATCAAATACCACTAAAAGAAAGCTCTATAGTGGGAAGAAAATGATAAAAATGCTGTTTGGGTGTGGTGTTGCATGACTGCGCAATTGTCATTCAGAGTTCAACAGCATTGAAAGCTGAAAATTGTCCTGGGCAAGAAAGGGGGGGGGGAGGGCCTGGTATTGAAGTGGTTAAATGAACATATAGCAAATATCCGTAAAGGATATAAAAACGACAGTATATCCAGACACTACGATGTAACACACGGTATGGATCCAGCTGGAACATTATTTATGGGCATAGATAGTTTCACTTCCCATTGGAGGGGTAACCTTAAAGTCAGGGAGTTATCAAGAATGGAAACTAAGTGGATTTTGGGGGGGCGCATGCGCGGAGTCTAATTGAGTGGTAACGTGCCGTTAGAGCTCCACTCCGTGACTGAGGGAAAACCCGCCATACAGCCTGGACCCGCTGGAATTTCACCCACCACAACCTTAGAGGATTATGAGAATAGGGCCAGACATTCAAACATTCGTATTCCCTGAGATGGTAACTGATTTACTTTCGACTATAACAGCCCTATTTCAGGAACTTCAACCGGCTATACCTATTGAGTGCCTAGAGATGGATAGGGTCCACCGAGCATTGGCGCCAAAGAAAATAAATGGCCCTCCAAGCGATATCACAGCGAAACTTCATTACTATCGCACAAAGGAGCAACTGATGTCAGCAGGCAGAGAAAAACATAACCTATCCTTTCAAGGTCATGACTATCAGTTATTTACTGACCTGTCTCAGCTGACCATTAATAAGAGGCGATCGATGAAGCCCCAATTGACAGTACTACAGAATCACCATATCATTTACCAATGGGGATTCCCGATCAGATTCACACATCAAGGTTCTAGATTTACCTGCAGATGTCCTGAAGAATTGCAGCTGGCTTTACAAGATCTACATCTAGTAGATAAGTCGCAATCTACTAACTTTACCCGTAGAAGATCTACATCCAACACTCCTGGAAACCATCAGGCTAACAAGAGGAGCCGTGTTGCCTCCCCTCCACTGGAACAGGAAGACTCTATGGACTTATATTAATAGACGTTGTCACATAGACCCCATTTGGACTCCACGGTCCTTTTCCCATACATTTTGAGTATTGACATTGAATACTGTCATAGCCATTTATGGCATATTTAACAAATTTTTCTTGGTGTTCTAAAGTTATAACATTTCCTAAAGGACCCCTTAGAATTAATAGTTAACTGTTTAATCTTAGTTCAAACAGAATCATGTTTAAGTATTTAAACCTCACCACTCCACACCCAAACTCGTGAAACTTCATAAAGTATTCAAAAGAACATGGCATGAGAGGATACCCCCTTTCATCAAAGACCAGTTTTCTATCAGTTTAGTTATTTATTCAACTCTAATCCATTTTATACTATAATCTTTAACCTCTTTACTAGCTTAAGTTTTGGTCCAACATGTTTATTACTTCTGCTTGTGTATAACAAATGCTAGTTAGCTCTTCTGCTATCTCTGAGTTTAACTTAGGAATGAATGTTTATCTTTCTCCACCCTTCACCAGTTAAATTAAAATGGGAATTGTAGGTTCACAAATTGTTATATATGCAACTACAACTCAGTTCATCCCTTTATTTCCCCCTCCCATAGCATTAAATTACATCTTTATTACCGTATTTATCGGCGTATAACACGCACTTTTTTCCCCTTAAAATCAGGGGAAAGTCGCAGGTGCGTGTTATACGCCGATCCCCTGCGATCCCGAGCTGTCAAAGTGTCAAAATCGCCGACCGCGATTTGAAAATGGCGCCGCCGGCGCCGAAATACACAGAGCCGGTCCTCGGCTCTTTCCGGCGGCTCTCGTTTACACTGGGGAAGGCTGCACTGAGAAGGCTGCACTGACATGGCTGCACTGACATGGCTGCACTGACAAGGCTGCACTGGGGAAGGCTGCACTGACATGGCTGCACTGACAAGGCTGCAATGGGGAAGGCTGCACTGACAAGGCTGCACTGACAAGGCTGCACTGGGGAAGGCTGCACTGGGGAAGGCTGCAATGGGGAAGGCTGCACTGACAAGGCTGCACTGACAAGGCTGCACTGGGGAAGGCTGCACTGACATGGCTGCACTGACATGGCTGCACTGGGGCAAGGCTGCACTGAGAAGGCTGCACTGAGAAGGCTGCACTGACATGGCTGCACTGGGGCAAGGCTGCACTGAGAAGGCTGCAATGATCGGCATTTAAATGTAAGTTTTTTTTCCCTTCAACTTCCCTCCTAAAAGTTTTTTTTTCCTTAAAATTCCCTCCTAAATTGGGGTACGTGTTATACGCCGGTGCGTGTTATACGCCGATAAATACGGTAATTCAATATCTGAACAAAATATTAATTATATTTATTTCCTTGGTTCTAATAATTAATCTTGTTTAAAATGTTACAATTGTCCTCAGTTATGATTGAAATGAAATGTTCATTTACTTTATTCAATTAGCTGAGTGGGCTAAGACTCAAGGCAACCTAGTGATGCTCTGTTTTATAGGGCTTTTCCCTCTTTACACAGTGCCCCACTTTACCTTCCTTGACCGACCGTTATTATTATATGGTTTATTGGCGATGGCCCTGTATCCCTTGATGGGGGAAATTTTCCCTCCTCACGGGTAATTCTTGGATCTCATATCAGACTAATTTATTCAACAGTATATTTTTTCATTTATGTTACCTGCTTTTCTCTTTTTCCACTCAGCCGGAAATATAACAAAAGTGGTGAGTATCATCTTTTTTGTCCTCTACCATGGCACCCTTCAACATCCTTTCCCTGAATGTTCAGGGACTTAATGTACCGCAGAAGCATTCAAAAGCATTTAGATTCTTCCAAATGCAGAAAGCACATATAGTTTGCCTACAGGCAACTCATTTTACAATAAATTCTATACCCAGATATTTGAGCTCTTCCTATCCTCAGGTTTATTCAGCCTCAGCATCCACTAAACAACGTGGCACACTGATAGCTTTTCATCGTTCGTTACCCTTTTCCCCTATATCAGAAATCAAAGACCCCAAGGGGAGATACATCATTCTGATAGGTCATATTATGGATATGGCAATAACAATAATTTCATATTATGCTCCAAATAAAAACCCTACACCCTTTACACATCTTCTACAGGTTATATCCACACACAAAACAGGGACTATTGTAATGTGCGGAGAATCAAATCAGGTTCTTTTACCATTCTTGGATAAAACCCCTTACATGCTCACAAGAAGTCCATCTAATCGATCCTTTTCACAGCTTCTTTTGAGATATAACTTAATTGACTCCTGGAGGGAAATTAACACGGTTAAGAGAGGTTATACATACTATTCCCACCTACATCAAACTCTTTCACGCATTGACCATATATTTTTAACCATAGACATGAATCCGAAGATTCTCAAATCAAACATAATCCCATTCCCATGGTCAGATCACAATGCGGTTTTTACCACTATAGCCTCCGCCATTCCCAAATGCCATGATCGCACCTGGTACCATGCCAATATTCTGCTCAAAAATCCATCTCACTGTATTCAGGTCGAACAAGCCTTAACAGAATATTTGTTATACAATACATGCCCTGAAATATCTCCGTTAACACTTTGGGAAGCCCATAAACCAGTGCTAAGAAGTATACTAAAAAACCAATCTGCATTGTTCAAGAGAACGTAAAAATTTGTCACGAAAGCTTGAATTGGAAGAAAATAATTCCTTTTTAAATCTTCAAGATAACCCCTCCTTGACTTCTAAAGCCCGACTAGAAAAAGCACGCCTAGAATATGACCTATTCCTCACAGAAAATGCAGATAAATCTTTGCGCCTAGCCAGGAATGCCTTTTATATGAAGTCTAACAAGCAAACACATTTCTAGCACGAGCCCTTAACTCCCAATATAAACAAACAAAACCAATATGACTCAGACTATCCAAAGATAATTACACATGCAACCCCGCTAAAATAGTTCACAAATTTAGATCCCACTTAGCAACAAATGATTTTAATCCAGTAGAGGCGGAAGCCTTCTTTTCTCAAATAAAACTTCCTGAGTTAAAACACGCCCAACAAGCTCTTCTTGAAGAACCCATTTCATCAGAAGTAAGTTTCTCAAACAAAGAACTAAAGTTAAACAAAAGACCCGGCCCCGATGGCTTTTCAGTTTTATATTACCGCACATTTGCAGACATCTTATCCCCCTTACTTACGAAAGCTTCTAATACAATACTAAAAGGTAATTCATTTAGACAAGAATCGCTTATTGCAATTATCTGTATGATAACCAAACCTAATGCTGATCACACATCTCATAATAATTATCGCCCCATATCTCTCCTAAACATAGATATAAAAATATTAGCAAAAATCCTGGCAAGTCAACTTAATAAAATTATAGGTAACCTTATCCATAGAGATCAGGTAGGTTTTATGCCTAATCGACAATGTATGTAGAGCAGTTCTTTTTTCTTTCCTCTCATTGGATATTAGGAAAGCCTTTGACTCCGTTTCTTGGACCTATCTTTATCATACTTTACAGAAATTAGGTTTTGGACCTCATTTTACCAAATGGATAGCTGCACTTTATAATAGTCCTCAAGCATATATAAAATATGCAGGTTATAAATCAGACCCTTTTAAAATCGAAAGAGGCACGCGTCAGGAATGCCCATTATCCCCCATTTTATTTGCTCTTCTCATAGAACCTCTTGCCCAATTTATTAAATCAGACCCAACAATAATGGGTATAGAATTAGGGGGCTACAATCACAAACTCAGCCTGTTCGCAGATGATATTTTACTATTTTTATCTTTTCCTCAGATATCAGGCCCCAATTTATTACCTATCCTTAATAAATTTGCCAATATCTCAGGACTGATAATCAATCCCAAAACATTCTTAGCCCTGAATATATCCCTGTCTGATAGAGACAAAGAAATAGTAAGGTTAGCACTCCCTTTCACTTGGGCAGAGGAAACAATCCCATATCTGGGAATAAAATTAATAGCATCCATCTCTGATCTCTTCTCAGCTAACTATCCATCCATTCTAAAACACATAACAAATTTGATGAAACAATGGTCCTTCCTTCCACTATCTTGGTTTGGCAGAATTAATACTAATAAAATGTTGATTCTTCCTAAATTATTATATCTGTTTAGAGTTCTCCCGATACCCATTTCCGGCTTATTTTTTACGACTAATTCAAAATAGAACGAAAAAATTTGTATGGGGATTCACAAAACCACAAATTCCTATACATACTTCCCTAACTTTGCGGCATACTATAAAGCTGCACATATGGCAAGTTTACTTAAATATCACACAACACATGAAACACCCCTGTGGGTAATGATAGAAGCGGCTGAATGTGACCCTTTATTGGTCTCGAAGTTATTGTGGCTTAACCCCAAGGATCGCCTAGGTTTATGCAACCCCATCACAAAGCACTTTATAAACCTTTGGGACAAGCTTAAAGCTAAACATCAGTTGCAGTCTTCTCATAACCCTCTCCTCTCCTTCCTCAAAAACCCAGCCTTTTACCCAGCATGGGTTTCTCCTAAATCGTTTATAGGACTCCATGGAAATCTTGAGACCACATAAATTCGACACACCTTCTAACATTATCCAGTTTTCCAGAATTACGTGAAACATTTGGAATACCTCAATCAGAAACATTCCGATATCTTCAGATAAAAAATGTTTTCACAACTTTCGCAAACACAGACACTCCTCTACACCAATTTATTAAGTTTGAATTCACTTGTATAAAAAACACATTTCCTCTATCTACTCCCATTTACTGGCTAATCTTAATTTAGACAAACCATCCTATGTTCAGAAATGGGAGGAGGACTTAGGACGAACTCTTGAGGATATGGAATGGTCAAATATCTGGCTGGCCACTAAAACATCTTCCGATAACATTTTAGCGATGGAAACAAATTACAAAGTTCTGACTTGTTGGTACTTAGTACCTTCTAGAATCGCAAAATATGTTCCAACTTACTCAGCTCTTTGCTTTCGTGGCTGTCCAGACCTGGGCACACAATTGCATGTCTGGTGGGCCTGCCCGGTAGCCCAGACCTTCTGGAAGAAAATTTTTGGCATAGCTTCTGAAATGTTCGAATTTAAAATTCACCCTAATCCTGCCATGGCTTTGCTCAACTTAAAACCGATATATCTAACACATGATACAGTTTAAGCTGTTGATCCAACTACTGACAGCTGCAAGACAAACAATTGCGAAAGCCTGGAAATCCCCTTTACTAGGAGTGGCTGAGACAAAAAATAGAATGAATAATTTTATGATTCACTCTAAAATGGCTGCTATAGAAAATAATGTTATACCAAAATTTGAGAAATTATGGAACCCATGGGTTCCATTTTTCACCGCATCATCTATGGATGAAAAAGTTCTATTGCCATGGTAGTAGTTAAAATTGACTGATTTTAGTCTTTACTCATTTCCATATAGCTCTCGGACCAATCTGGTGAACTCCCTTTTCCCCCCTCTCCTCTCTCTTCTTTTATATTCCTATCTATTTCTACTCTCTTCTTTTCTGCCCCCCTTTTCTGCCCCCTTCTTTCTTTTTCTCCATTGCTTGTGAACATGGTATTATTTAAGTTCATTGTTCTTTTTATAATGTAATGAATTGTTTTCATTGTATATCTTCAATCTTTAGTTTTAGATTGGACGATTAACTTAGCAATAATATACAGTCTTTAAACTCTCCACAATAATTCCTTTACATATACAATGTAATCTTTGAATATGATTTGTTTTCTGTTGGTTTTTTTTTTTGTTTTTTTACTTATCTTTATTTTCCTATGTAATAGCAAAATTAGACTTTATCTGTTCATATGCGATTATTCAACATGTACGTTTTGCTGATTGTTGTATATTCAATAAAATCTTTTGACAAGGAAACTAAGGCCCCTTTCACACGATCGGACCGTTCAGGTCCGCCTGTCAGTTTTGACGGCGGACCTGAACGGGCGATCCATGTTAGCCTATGGAGCGTCGGATGTCAGCGGAGACATGTCCGCTGACATCTGACCCCGTCCGATCCGCAAAAAGCAGACGGATGGCTCTACGTCCAGATCTGTCGCTGGCGGATCGGATCGGGTGAGATCTGATGAAAATGGACACGCTGTCCGTTTTTTGTCCGATCCCTCCATAGGCGGCAGCGGCGCCTGACAAGTCCCTCCCCGCTCAGTGAGCAGAGAGGGACCTGTCATCCGCCGGCTCAGCGGAGATCAACGGACAGATCTCCCGCTGAGCCGGCGGACCGAGGCGGGCTCCGTAGAAACGGAGTCCGCCTCATGTGAAAGGGGCCTAAGTGCATTTTTCTTCTCAAGAGTTATGTTGGGTTAAATGTTAATTGGGACGTCAACTGTTTTTTGGATAATTCGTAATATTTTAAAATAATTTTTATATACAGTTTCATTTTAGTCACTCTTTTTATTTTATTTTTCTGCGTTTTTATCGTAATGTGTTTTTGCTTTTATATTGTATTGTTAGGGGCACAGTTCCACCTTTTGCTAGTGCGGTTTCATTAATCTCGCACAGGAAGTGGCTGATATCATTGGGAGTGAGCTGCAGTGTCAGCACTGTCCCCGGTGGTGGCTTGAAGTTTCTGTTGAGTGGACCTCTTTATAGATATGGAGTGTTTCCAGACATACAAGCCTATGTTTACCCCCCCCCCCCCAATAGATGCTCAATGCTCTTTGGTAAGGGGCAAGGATAGCACAGACATCACTGACCAAATATGGCCAAGTACATGTTTAGTCAATGACATCACCAAGGAGACCCCCTTTGTTTACATTCAGTGGCCAGGAACAGGAGATTTCATACTATGATGATGAGTGAGTGAAGGGGGTGTATTATGCCCATTGTTTGTGTTTTTTTTTTTCCTTTTTTTCTTTCAGCGGGTCAGCAGGCATTGCACATCATGACTGATGTGGATCTGCATTGCTGGGCGACATGTTTGATGATAGCTTTACATCATGGGACTCAAAAACTGTGTAAGTGTGTTTTATTTACTTTTCACTTTTCACTTTTCATTTTGTTTGAATGTGTAGTATACACCTTCCTCTCCCAGACTCTAGGCCCCCAACCCGCAGATCTCCAACTACTGGGCCAAAGTGGGGGGGATGAGTCCACTGACAATATGGGACAAAGTGTTTTGTCAGGGGTCCCCCATAGAAAGGTACTCCCTAAGTTAAGCATGTGCAGTGAGATTTGGAGGGGATTCCATGCATTTTTTATATTAAATTTATACTAGACCCACATCAAGGATAAGGGTCTAGTATATATTTCTAGGGGAGACTTCATGCCATTTTTTTTTGTGTGGGGTCCCCCATTGAAATCTATACTAGACCCTCATCTGGAAAAGAGGGTATGGTATAGATGTCCAGCTGCTTTGTTTACAGAGTAAGGCAGCCAGGAGCTGTCATTTACTGGCAATTTACACATTTTTGTCTTTGTCAATGCCAGTTTTGTTGTAGTAGGTTATATGCACCACTTTACCCTCATTCACACCGGTGCAACTTGTTCTGCGATTTGACAGTTCCAAATCGCATGACAAGTCGCATCCCATTTCCGGCAATGGAACCATTGAAATTATTTGCAGCGACTTTGAAAAAGGTTCCTGCTCTTCTTTTTCACAATTTCATTGCAACTTGCATATACTTATGTTAAACAAAGTCGCAAACTGCAATGAAATTGGAGGCACAAATTGCACTGATCTGCGACTTTGAAATCGCATGGAAGTAACATGATTTCAATACCGCACTGGTGTGAACCAGGGCTTCACATACAGGGTATTGCCATTTGTTTTACAATCCCTTACCTATACTAGAAAGGGGTCATTACTTTTTTTAAATTTATTTTGTAACATTTGGTTCCCATTGACTTCAATAAGGTCTGGATTCGGTAGCCGAACTTTAGCAATGTTCACGAAGCCTGCTTTGAACCAAACCCAGTAATGTTCATCTTATTCCAACTGCTGTGAAGTAGTAGTTCTCAGTAAGGGTAGATGTTCATGCATCATGCACTCAGTGTGCATTAGGCATCATGTCCAAGATCAAAGTTTTTAAAGTGGTCACCCATCCACCTGGGAGACAGAGTGGGATAAAGATGTCTTTATTTAAGGAAAAGAAGCCTGCAGCTATACACTCACTGGCCACTTTATTAGGTACACCTTGCTAGTACCAGGTTGGATCCCCTTTTGCCTTCAGAACTGCCTTAATTCTTTGTGGCATAGATTCAACTAGGTGTTTGAAACATTCCTCAGAGCTTTTGGTCCATATTGAAATGATAGCATCACACAATTGCTGCAGATTTGTCGGCTGCACATTCATGATGTGAATATCCCGTTCCACCACACATCCCAAAGGTGCTCTATTGGATTGAGATCTAATGACTATGGGGGCCATTGGAGTACATTGAACTCATTGTCATGTTCAAGAAACCCATTTGAGATGATTTGAGCTTTGTAACATGGTGCATTATCCTGCTGGAAGTAGCCATCAGAAGATGGGTACACTGTAGTCATAAAGGGATGGACATGGTCAACAACAATACTCAGGTAGGCTGTGACGTTGGTACTAAGGGGCATAAAGTGTGCCAAGAAAATATCCCCTACACCACTACCACCAGCCTGAACCATTGATGCAAGGCAAGATGGATCCATGCCAAATTCTGACCCTACCATCTGAATGTCACAGCGGAAATCGAGACTCAGCAGACCAGGCAATGTTTTTCCAATCTTCTATCGTCCAATCTTGGTGAGCCTATGCGAATTGTAGCCTCAGTTTCCTGTTCTTAGCTGACAGGAGTGGCACCCAGTGTGGTCTTCTGCTGCTGTAGCCCATCTGCTTTAAGGTTTGATGTGTTGTGCATTCAAAAAGTATTCTACATACATTGGTTGTAACAAGTGGTTATTTGAGTTACTGTTGCCTTTCTATCATCTCGAACCAGTCTGCCTAATCTCCTCTGACATCAACAAGGTATTTTCCTCCACACAATTGTCACTCACTGGATATTTTGTCTTTTTCAGGCCATTCACTGTAAACTCTAGAGATGGTTGTGCGTGAAAATCCCAGTAGATCAGCAGTTTTTGAATTACTCAGAACAGCCTGTCTGCCACCAACAACCATGCCACGTTTAAAGTCACTTAAATACCCTTTCTTTCACATTCTGATGCTCGGTTTGAACCTCAGCAAGTCATCTTCACCACATCTAGATGCCTAAATGAATTGTGTTGCTGCAATGTGATTGGCTGATTAGCAATTTGTGTTACCAAGCAATTGATTGAACAGGTATTTATAGCATATCTGCCTCTTTGGAGGACCAACTATTACAATTGGGGGGAGGATGTAGCCAGGAGCTGGCTAATATTACCTGCATTATCAGGAGTCCCTAAATAGCATTGCAAATTGCTACAGTGAGACTGTTCCCTCCTAGTGCCCGGCCTGGAATCTATGTCATTACATCCTGAAAGCAAAACATCTTGGGACATGTAGTCTAAAGAGCCAGTTTTTGTACTCAAGTCGGACTGTTATGGACTACAAGTACCAGCCAGCTGGAGAATAGAGAACAGAATGCTTGGAGAGGAAATATAAAGCCTGTGTGGGAACGGGATGGCACTCTTGGGACCACGGCCTGGATCTGCAGGCAGTGACTCGGACGGTAGTTTATGCTGCGGCTGGGTTACGGCCTGTGCTACGGGGAGAGAGAGAGTCATTGCGAGCCACTGTGGGTACATGCACTGCCAGCCACATCTAATCATTCGGTGGCCGCCTGGAGGCCGCTCTCATCACATCCACGCCAAATCCAGCTGGACATTAGCACCGTGCGACGCAGGGTTGAGCATTGTCCCTTGAGCCAGACTCTGCAGAGGCCTGCTGCAAAGCCCTCACACCACTCCTCAAAACAGAAGGTCATTGGGATTGGTGAGCAGGCACTTGCCCAACTTTTTTACAACAGAGGACACTGCATGCAGGCCTTATTTACTCTACCAAGCCTTATAAAGGAATCCTTGCTACACTTTAATCCACACTGGGAGAATCTAGTGTCTACCTTACTTGCCAGGACAACAACACACAGCATCTTAAACAACACACAGCATCTTAAAGAGCTAGCTGAAGACACAAGCTTTTCTCTTCAAAGGACTACAGAATTTTCCTCCCACAAGGAAAAAGGACATTTGGTGCCTACCTAGCCCCCTACAGTATCCAAGGACTCTACTTGTTAAAGAATAGGCATAAGGACTTTAGAGTATTTGCTTAATGTGAATTTAGAGTTTATACATTGCTGGGACTGTGGTGTCATTAGATTAAAGGGAGAGGTTTGACGGAAGCCTAGTCATTCCTTTACCCTTTTTGGCCTGTAGCCATAGACTCTATACAGGGTTAAATTCTGCTGGCTATACATTCTTGAAGTGTTATAATTGCCTATTTCGTAATTGGCTTTGCCACCAAGTTTATTGACTGTGTCTTATCTATTGCATGTTACAAACTCTTTATTGCAGAATTTGTTACCTCTAATCTGCTGATAAACAAATCTAGCTGGTTTACTTTGCATGTGTGTTTGGTCCTTTTTAAAATCCTTTGTTTATAACAAATGTCAGAACCCAGAATGTCAGAGGTGTCGGAGGACTTGCAAGGTCAAGGCAACCAGTGGGGTACAGAATCTTTGAGTGGCCCTCACGGGGGTAGTGCTACATTAGCAAAAGACAACAGGGCAGGGCAGATACCACAAAAATGCTGTGTGTTGTTGGCCCACAACAGGGTTTATGAACTGCACACAGATAGTCACAAACACAAAAACCTCCTGTGTTTAGGAGTGGGTCCACACAATGTAAGTAGGCCATACTTCC
Source organism: Aquarana catesbeiana (assembly GCF_042186555.1). NCBI lineage: Eukaryota > Metazoa > Chordata > Amphibia > Anura > Ranidae > Aquarana > Aquarana catesbeiana. The sequence goes on from NC_133325.1 coordinate 490,005,148, forward strand.
ATCCTGGCTGGTATGAATACACCTCGTCTTGCTGCCCTCTAAAGACTGGGGGATTCTGGACAACTAGAACCACAAAAAGAAAGAGGGCGCACAGACCTAGTGCATTATCCCAAAACTATTGCTTTATTAATAAAAATGGTAAGTATTATACTCATGAGATATCAAATGTATCAAACTCATCACAGTACAACGTCATCCAATTCTCACTGCATAATGTCATGTGGTAAGAGAAAGTAAAAAAATCCAGTAGGCTAATGTGTTTCGAGGACCAGCCTCTTCCTCAGAGCCAGTCTGACTGTGAGTTTAATACTTATCATTTTTATTAAAAAAGCAATGGTTTTGGGATAATGCACTAGGTATGTGCTCCCTCTTTTTCTTTTTGTGGTTCCTTTCATGAACTGCATGTCTGACAGATCAAAATGCATTTTTGTACATACAGGGTCTGAAAAGGAATAACACATGGGGGAATGTGGATGCTTTAGGCTCGGTTCACACTACCGCGACTTGGGATCCGACTTGTAAGCCCTCAAGTCGCCCCAAGTCGCCCCAGAAAGAGATTCACATTACAGTGCATGGGAGCGTCTTAATAGACACTACTGAAGTCGCTCCAACTTCAGAGCGTACTCCCTGTACTACTTGGATCCGACTTTGATCCGACTTCAGCCTATTGACTATCATTGAAGTCGGATCGCCGTCTCGCATGATCCGACTTCGGCATGCGACTTGTGCTCAAATGATCTTGAGGGGAACTCCGCGCCAAATTTTAAATAAAAATCCGGCATGGGTTCCCCCTCCAGGGGCATACCAGGCCCTTGGGTCTGGTATGGACCTTGAGGAGAACCCCCTACGCCGAAAAAACGGCGTGGGGGGTCCCCCCCAATCCATACCAGACCCTTATCCGAGCACGCAGCCCGGCCGGACAGGAATGGGGGTGGGGACGAGCGAGCGCCCCCCCTCCTGAACCGTACCAGGCCGCATGCCCTCAACATGGGGGGTTTGGTGCCTTGGGGGAGGGGGGCGCGCTGCGGCCCCCCCCACCCCAAAGCACCTTGTCCCCATGTTGATGAGGACAAGGGCCTCTTCCCGACAACCCTGGCCGTTGGTTGTCGGGGTCTGCGGGCGGGGGGCTTATCGGAATCTGGGAGCCCCCTTTAATAAGGGGGCCCCCAGATCCCGGCCTCCCACCCTATGTGAATAGGTATGGGGTACATGGTACCCCTACCCATTCACCTAGGGAAAAAAGCGTCAATAAAAAACACAGTACACAGGTATTTAAAATAATTTATTAGGCAGCTCCGGGATCTTCTTCCGACTCCGGGGGTCTCTCCAGCGTCTTCTCCCGGTGTCCGCATCTTCTGCCGGCTCCACCGCTATCTTCTGGCGCTCTTTTGCCAGCGGTGGTCCGGACCTCTGGATCATCTTCTTCCCTCTTCTCTTCCAGAGATGTTGACACGACGCTCTCCCCAGCCAGAATGGTTTCTGTGCGCTCTGCAAGGGACTTATATAGGCCGTGACCCCGCCCCCTTATGCCGTCACAGTCCCTGGGCATGCTGGGTCTGTGACGTTTTAGGAGGCGTGGTCACCGGGTGATGACCACGCCCCCTTATGACGGCACAGCCCCAGCATGCCCTGGGACAGTGACCTCATAAGGGGGCGGGGTCACCGCCTATATAAGTCCGTTGCGGAGCGTTCAGAGACCATTCCAGCTGGAGAGAGCGTCGTGTCAACATCTCTGGAAGAAAAGAAGAAGGCAGAAGTCCGGACCACCGCTAGCAATTGAGCTGCAGAAGATAGCGGAGGAGCCGGCAGAAGATGCGGACACCGGGAGGAGACGGCGGAGAGACCCCCGAAGTCGGAAGAGGACCCCCGAAGTCGGAAGAAGATCCCGGAGCTGCCTAATAAATTATTTTAAAAAACCTGTGTACTGTTTGTTTTATTGACGCTTTTTTCCCCTAGGTGAATGGGTAGGGGTACCATGTACCCCATACTCATTAACATAGGATGGGGGGCCGGGATCTGGGGGCCCCCTTATTAAAGGGGGCTCCCAGATTCCGATAAGCCCCCCGCCCGCAGACCCCGACAACCAACGGCCAGGGTTGTCGGGAAGAGGCCCTTGTCCTCATCAACATGGGGACAAGGTGCTTTGGGGTGGGGGGGCCGCAGCGCGCCCCCCTCCCCCAAGGCACCAACCCCCCCATGTTGAGGGCATGCGGCCTGGTACGGCTCAGGAGGGGGGGGCGCTCGCTCGTCCCCACCCCCATTCCTGTCCGGCTGGGCTGCGTGCTCGGATAAGGGTCTGGTATGGATTGGGGGGACCCCCCACGCCGTCCTTTCGGCGTAGGGGGGTTCCCCTCAAGATCCATACCGGACCCAAGGGCCTGGTATGCCCCTGGGGGGGAACCCATGCCGGATTTTTATTTAAAATTTGGCGCGGAGTTCCCCCTAAAGATTCATACCAAACACAGTGGCGGGGATCCAAGTCGGATCCCCGTTCATTGAAAGTCGGATCCACAAGTCGTGTTGAAGTCGGGTTAAAGTCGCGTTGCAAAGTCGCGTTGAAGTCGTGTTGCCCCTGTGTGAATCGAGCCTTACAGAGAAGTTTATGCTTCCACATTTTTATTGTAATGCTGCCTAGAGTGATGTTACTGATTTGCTAACCCACACAATACATTTGTTGGAGGCAAATTCCTTTGCCAGGGCATTGTTCCTTACCATATAAGCAATGTTTGCAGGACTGTTTCTTGACAGATTTGTCATGTCTTTTTCTATTTACTGACATTGCATCTCCTGTCACATTTGCAGGAAGTAATTGAACTAACTGGGCACTAAAAAAGAGCTTGTTTGAATTACTGCTGCTCTGGCTGTAAAATATGAAAGATACTAGAACAGGCACATTTCTAAATAGCCCTGCAAATGGATATCATTTTCACTGACCTCACCTTGTCACAAGCCTGTGAACAATGTGGTTGTCTGCAGATTTAAATGCATGCTCATGCTGCCATGCTATTTATTATGCATTACAAAGTTCCATTCTCCTTAATACCACTGAGATAGAACAGTTTTTTTTCCTTTGCACAACGACATAGCTAATGTGAAAGTACAAAATACTAATTTGCACAGAATTGTTTTTAGGGAAATCAGTTTTAGACATACTGGCAGGTGTTACTTGAAGATTATCTTTTGCCTCTGGTGTTCTCCCAATGCACAAAGGATCGGTGTATATTGTTCCAGAAGTAAAATTCCACAGTAACACTTTTTTACTTTTCCATTGGCAAATCATACGTAATTAATAGATATGTTACTGATTTCTTGTCTAGAAGATCTTGACAGATGCATTCATCCAACATTTTTATGTCAGTCTAACTATATCATTGGGAAAGACAAGCAAGCAGACAGCAGTAATTTTGATTTCCTTGAGGATTCTGGATAGCAGGGTGCATACAAATGTACCAAAACAAATACAGCAATCGTCAGTTGAGCGTGGCATTGTTAAATGGAACTGGTTATTTATTTATAATGTATGCTTGTAAGCAGTGTGCAGAGAAAACATCAGCCATATTCTAAGTTCTTTGTTTCTTTGTAAATTGCAGTAAAGAAAGTCAAAACTCAGATTAATTTAAAGCCTTTTTAGCCTGGAGGAATATTAATCAGTATATAGCATGGCCAAAACATTACCTAATGCTTCCAGTATGACATCTCATAGTTACATAGTTAGTCAGGTTGAAAAAAGACACAAGTCCATCAAGTTCAACAAAAAAGAAAAAAAGAAAAATACAATCCCATATACAAAAACCTACACCCACAGTTGATCCAGAGGAAGGCAAAAAACCCCAGCAAAGCATGCTCCAATTTGCTACAGCAGGGAAAAAATTCCTTCCTGATCCCCCAACCCCCGAGAGGCAATCGGATTTTCCCTGGATCAACTTTACCTATAAATGTCAGTACCCAGTTATATTGTGTGCATTCAGGAAAGAATCAGGCCTTTCCTGAGCTGGCCAGAACCACCTCTGGAGGGAGTCTATTGCATATTTTCACAGCTCTTACTGTGAAGAAACCTTTCCATATTTGGAGATGAAGTGCCCCCTAGTCCTCTGTGATGACCTTAAAGTGAATAACTCAACACCAAGTTCACGATATAAACCACTTATATATTTATACATGGTGATCATATCCCCTTATTTTGTAAAGGGCCTACATGCTCAGACCTGACCTTGAATCTCGTTGAATGGTGTATGTGTAATTTCACCATTACAAAACGGAGAAAGGTACCTTTTTATAGATACTTCCAGCTAAATATTAGTTTGCACCTTTTAAACTTTTAATCTAGGCCCAAGCCATTCAGGTGTGCATTCCCATTAAATGTTCAACAGCTCTGTTTCAGCCAGCAATTCCAATGCCCTGTACACATGATCGGACATTCTGACAACAAAATCCATCGTTTTTTTCTGACGGATGTTGGCTCAAACTTGTCTTGCATACACATGGTCACACAAAGTTGTTGGAATTTCCGACACCACGTACGACAAGACTATAAAAGGGCAGTTCAATACCAAGCACGCCACCCTTTGGGCTCCTTTTGCTAATCTCTTGTTAGTAAAAGTTTGGTGAGAGACGATTCGCGCTTTTTCAGACTCGTGGTTTTTTAGATCGTATTTCTGGTGTTCAGTTTATGCTTGTGGGTTTGTATCTGGTCTTCAGTGTGTGCAGTGGGTTCCCATTGATTTATCAGTGTGTTCTTGTCCATTTGTTACTAATTTTCAGGTCACTCTTCACAGGCCTTGCTGTTCTTCAGTACGTTCTGTTACTTCGTCCTGACCAGCCGACCGTTTTCTAACCATGTTGCGTGTACGTACTCATCGTAGAGTTCGTGCTGTGCGGGGGCTTGGTGTTGGGGTTCTTACTTTGACACAAGCCCAGTCCATGAACAGGGCAAGGAGGAGTTAATGGACCAAGAATTGGTTGCTCCAGAGTGACCAATTCTGTCACATGCCTTTGCTCCGTGAGATCCGTGAGAATAATCCTGACGATTTCAGGAACTTTCTCAGGATGACGGACCCCGTTTTTCACCATTTGTTGGCTTTGCTGACCCCTTATATCAGCAGGCAGGATACCTGCAAGCCATCACTCTGGAGCAGAGGCTCGTCGCCACCCTGTGGTACTTGGCGACGGGGAGAAGCCTGCAGGACCTCAAGTTCTCGACAGACATCTCCCCCCAGGCTCTGGGGATCACTATCCCAGAGACCTGTTCTGCCAACATCCAGGTCCTGCAGAAGGACTATATTAAGGTAAGATTTTTATCCTTTGACATCACATTTTATTGTATTTAATGTTTGATAATATATTGTATTTCTTTCCTCATTCCCTAATTACCGTGATTGTAATATGCTGTGAATGTCCCCTTTGTCCTCATGCATGCTTTTTTTTTTAAAGTTTTTTTTTGTCTTTCATACATATTTGCCATTACTTACCTCCCCAGCATGCTCTCCTGGGCCTATATCCACCTCGCCTAGTCACTTAATGTATTTTGTCAGCTCCATAGTAGTGCTTTACCCTAAACAACCCCTAAAATGTGTAAAAATGTTATATGTGCTTTAAATTCAGGCAGAGTGCCAGAGGATTTTTTTTTTTTTTGGGTCCCAAAATCATTTGGAACCCTCCCTCCCCCCCAACTGCTAAGTCAGCTGATACCAATCCTCTATCTGCTGACTTTGACAAACCCATACACACTATACCCACCTCTTTTGTGGTCAGATTTATGGATGAATTCCCCAAAGCATGTAGTGCAAGGGCCTGCCTGACTACTTTCAAATGCTACTGTTAAAAGTTTTTCTATCCTATTATTATCTTGATAGGTAATAGCAGAATGTAAAAATGTGCTAAAATGTGTACAGTGTGTATTTATATCTTTGTATTATGACACTTCTTACCTGTCCAGTGGGCTGCCAATAGTGTAAGTAAGGAGGGTCTGGCCAAAGTAATACACATTATTTAGGTATTCATCTCTCAATGAAGTGGAGAGGGTTACCTTTTCAAAACATCCCCCCCCCCCTAAAATTTTTAAAATGGCCCATGAAGGGGGGGAGGAATCTGATAGGTGGACCTTTATACCTTTGTTTTTAAATACTCCCTAAAATAAATGTTATACTGATGTTGGCCAAGAATGTTTGTGTCTAATCTGCTTTCAGTGGTTATGTCCAAAATGAATAATTTTTTTTTTCTTGTTTGACTCCACAGTTTCCTTCCAACCCACAGGAATGGCAGACTGTGGCCTCCCACTTTGCCCAGCGGTGGGACTTTCCAAACTGCGTTGGGGCAATTGATGGGAAACACATCCACATCGTCCCACCCCCCAACTCGGGGTCATACTATTACAACTACAAGGGGTTCAATAGTATTGTGATGTTGGCAGTGGTGTCGGCTACTTACTACTACTACTACTACTACTACTACTACTTACTAGTTCCTGTATGTGGACTTGGGGAAGAATGGCCGGATGTCAGATGGTGGAGTCATCACCCAGAAGGCGTTCTACAGGCATCTCCAGAATGGCAGCGTGGCCTCCAGAAGACAATGCGGAGGGACTCCCATTCGTCTTTGTTGCGGATGAAGCGTTTGCGCTGGGGGACCATCGTATAGACCATTCCCTATGAGGACCCTCACCCCGGACCAGAGGGTTTTTAATTACCGGCTGGCCAGAGCTAGAAGAGTGGTGGAGAACACGTTTGGAATAATGGCCAGCCAGTTCCACCTATTTCTTACACCGATACACATGGCGGAATATAAACTCAATCACATCATCCTGTCTTGCTGTGTTCTCCACAACTTTTTAAGGAGAAATTCTTTGAACTATGCTGGCTCAGTTGGGCCTGAGGCCGGAATTAATATTAATGTACCAACCCTGACGGCGCTTTAAGCTGGCCGTCCTGGCTTGCCCCCCCCTGAGTGCCCGCGAGGTCCATATAAGATGAAATAAAAAAATAAAATATAAATATGCCAGACATTTTTTAAATAAAAATATTTTTTAAACTGAACAAATATTTGTTTTGATTTACTGCTTGGCTTTCTTTTAGCTGTCTCCTCAGTTATCTTTTATTAATGTTCTAATTTTTTGGCCTTTTTCTTCAACAGTGCAAACTAAATTTCGTTGACACATGAGGTGACAATCTCTTCTTCGGCTAACTATTATTATTATGTTGTGGGTCTGCTACACACACCTTGTTTTTTTTGTGAATGTATGTAATGCATTACTGACAAAAATATTATTAATTTTCAACACCATGACCGAAAATTTGTGGAGTCCTGAAAATGGCGTGATTGTGTAAAATTAGAAAGCACTGTTGGGTGTTATTTACTAAAGGAAAATACACTTTGTACTACAAATGCACTTGAGACTGCACTGAAACTGCACTTGTAGTGCAAAGTGGATTTGCCTTTAGTAAATAACCCCCATTGTCACTGAAAATAACAACTTTACTCCAAAAACTGCTTTTGAGCACTGAAAGAAGAAGCCAGACATTGTTGATTATCAATCTCTTTAATCAAAGCACAATCACATGTGTGTTTCTAAAAGGGTTTTTGAACAAACCAACATGTTTGTTGTATAACAATTTTTTTAGGTCACATTAATAAGTAGAAATTGCCTTTTAAGGTAAAATAGGCATGTTTTAAACCATAAAAAAACACACAACTCGAACTTACAAAGTTCAACTTTTATAGAAAGTGAAGGCAATATCAGACATGAGTATTTATAAACTGTGTTTGATATTGCATTCAGCAGATGGGGTGATGTCACCCATGGAAAAGCCAAATTTTGAAGACGCACACAAATTGCCTAATGTCAACATGTGCTAGCTGCCATCATGGGGGATCAATGAACGTGTTTTGTGGGTGCAACCCCTTCCTCTCAGCTACTTTAGTATTGAGGAAGGGGTTGCACCCACAAAACGCGTACATTGATCTCCAGTGATGGCAGTTAGCACATGTTGACACACTGTGTGCATTTTCAAATTTTGGCTTTTCTATAATAAGTCAAAAATTAGTCATAAAAACAACAATAAACCTGCAACAAGTTAGAGATTTCTGAGTGTTTTATATTCTCCCTAAAACATCAATGATGTTCTTCATTTTGTTTTGAACATCATTGATGTTTTGCTTTATGTTTTCTAAATCCCTATTACACCCCATTATCTCCCCGATAAGGATCTGGGCACTTTCACTTGTGAAATGACATTCCTCTTCCACAACATCACGATCACCTAAAACAAAAGAAAAACAAAAACACACCATGTATTATAAATATGCAGGCATCCATCTCTTACCTGAGCCTGTGGTCGCAGACACTCACCTGTTGTGGTGACAATTTCTATAACATCTCCCTCCTCCTCCTCTGGTTGGGTTTGGGGGATTTCCCCTTCTTCCTGAGGTGGGGGGGTCCATGGTCTCCTCTGATGAGTGGTGTCCTCCGGGTCTTTTCTCTCCTATGTAAAAAAAAATAGGTATACTTAGCACAGATATTTGATGGCAGAAAAGGGGATATGAAACATTGCTTGGAAGTGGGGTACAATTGTCTGTTTTGTCAGAGTTCCAAGCTGAAGAATTTTTTTTGTCCTTTGTAAAGTTTGAATACTTACCTGTTTTGTGCAAGCTTCACAGATGGAGACACCCCTATAGTATCCACTGGAGCACCTGTGTCGGCCCCCTAATAAAAAGGGTGTTCTTGTGTCCCACACTAGTGCTCCAGCGTCCAGATGTGTAAACAGCTGCAGAGTGTCCTCTCCTTACACAGAATCTAGTTTGCATTTCATTCTAGTTACAAACCCATCTAGACAACAAACTTATTTTAATCGAAGTAGGCCAGAAAAAATGTATTGAACTGCATCTGGACAAAACATGTTTTTTTAGTGGCCGAATGAACAATGTTTCCTACGAATGAAAAATGTGTCCATGAACATGAAAGTTGCCATTTTAAACTGTACAACAGTAAAGAAAAGCACATGGAGCAGCTCGAACGTAATAAAAATAAAGAATAGGAACACAGGACAACTACTTACTTTTTTGCAGCACTCTCCTGATCCTTCTATACTGATCGTGCTCCCTGATTTTGAGGTCCGACCACCGCTTCCTCAGTTGATCCTTGGATTGTCATACCCCAAAATTCCTGTGCAAACTCTTCACAACTTTCGCCATGATCTTGGCCTTTCTCACATTTGTGTTGGGGTAAGGTCCATGATTCCTGTCATAGTCGGCCCTCTTTAGTATGTCCACCATCTCCACCATCTCAACAAAGGCCATATTTGATGCCCTAAATCTTCTCCTCCGGGATCGTGGTGTTTCTGGCTCCGGCCTTTTGCCTCCTCCTTGTTGCTGCTATTATCATGCACCTGTTGTGCCTCCACCATGTGCTCTTCCCCACTACGCTGAACGAGAAGGGGCGGGGAATAGACTAGAAAGAACATCAGGGGCGGGCAAAGTTTCACGCATGCGCAGTGTATATAAAGCGTAACACGCGTGCGTTGTACGTACCAGCTGTGAGTGGAGGAAGGAGTATCTGATCGTGATAATGAAGGTACCATTTTAACCTGGGCCTATACTGCTTATAGATTGAGACCTATATTGGGACAAGATTAGGAGAGTTTAGCGTGACATTAGGGTCTGTCTTGTGTCTTGCAGAGAAAATGGATCTAGTCAATGGTCATGACTTTATGCCAATATTCATTGATATGTTCAGGGAGCTGCCCTGTCTGTGGCAGGTAAACCACCCACATTATAACAATAAACCAAAGAGGAAGGCAGCGCTGGATCAATTGCTGGAATTTGTGAAGCCGGTGATCCCCATGGCAGACATCCCCTATTTGAAGGCCCTAATTGGTGGCATGAGGAGCCTTTATAATAGGGAGTGCAATAAGGTCCAGGATTTCCAGAGATCAGGAGCTGCAGATGACATTTATGTCCCCAGGCTGTGGTACTATGACAGACTGCATTTTCTGGCAGGCCAGACTGAACCCAGGCCAGCACTCTCCACTCTTCCTTCCACGCTTCCTTCCACCTCAGCTGAGGCTTATGATGCCCAACCTGGGCCTTCCAGGCAGAAACATGTGGAGGAGCCCAGCTTAAACCAGGTATAGCATTCTTCTAAATATTTCTGTTGGTCAAATTAATGATGTTAAATCTATGTTAGTTTTGATTACTAATTTCTGATTTCACAAAGTGTTTTACATAGCAATAGACTGTAGTGGCCACAAATGATTGGGACAAGAATGAAAAATGCTGGGGTCAGAATGATATTCTTTTCTAGTTATTAACATTCAATTTTCAACAGTCATGAGCTGAAAATTGTGTGTGATTGATGAACCAAAAACGAAAACGATGTCCCTTTTTCATACACAGGAAAGTCTCAGCCAGGAGGAGGCCGGGCCCAGTAGCCTGCCCGATACCCAGGTCCCTCCCCTCCGCCTACAACCTAAAAGTGACAGGAAGAGGGGTAAAGTGAAGGAGACAGCAATTGGCCTATTTTGGAAGGCTACTGCGGCCCTCAGAACCCTCCACAGTATTCAAGAGGACTTTGCATACATTACAGCCTGCAAAATGCTGGAAATGGAGGAGGGCCAATGCCTAATATGTGAGTATCTCATCTTACAAGCCCTAAATAAGGGGTTGAGGGCCCATCTCACAAGCCAAAGCCATGTTTGTGAGTTCAACCATGGTCCTCCTCCTCCTCCAGGTCCTCCTCCTGCCACACCTCCAACATCAGAGCCACAGCCTGGAAGGAAGCGTCTAAGGAAGACCAGAGAGTGATGACCTGGGTTCAGTCTGGTCTGACAAAAGATGCAGGGTCTTGTATGACCATAGCCTGGGGACATACATGTCATCTGCTGCTGTTCATGATCTCTTGGACTTCTGGACCAGATTGTACTCCCTTATATATGGGCTCCTCAGGCCACCAATTTTGCATTAAAATAGTTGATGTGTGCTCTGGGGGCCAAAGGCTTCGCCAATTTCTGCAGTTTCTCCAGCTTTGCCTTCCCTCTTCCTTTGGTTATGACCCCTTAATAAAGGTATTTTTTTTCAATTATACTCGCCTATGTGTTTTCCTTCAAAAAGGACAGTTTGTTGGTGAGGAGGCAGGTACATTTCAAAAATAAAATGTGAAATTAACAAGAGACACCAAACAATCTCATTGAGATTAAATAATACAAGATAATAATGGTGTTGTGGTAACTTGACACACAAAACACACCCAAATCTATTTTGGAGTTAAACATAAATAAATAAATAACAGGAGATCAGGATTTTAAAAACTAAAAAAAAAAAAATACAAAATCTAAAAACTTAAAAAAAAAAAAAAAATCGGAAGATGTGACAAATCAAAATATTATATTCATGAAATCACTATAAATAATAAAGAAAGAAGTTTGTGAGAAGTCTGTGTGACTATGAGCAGCAAAACAACTTAATTCTTCTAGCATTATAAAGAAGAAGAGAGTGTGCTGCATTAAACAATTTAAAACATTGCAGCTTGATGAAAGTGCTATATCCATTACAAACGCTAATTTTACTAGACTGAGCAGTTCCGTCTCGGAATTTATTCTGAGCATGGGTGGCACTTTGGGCGTCGGAATTGTCCACACACGGTCGGAATTTACGCAAACGGATTTTGTTGTCGGAAAATTTTATAGCCTGCTCTCAAACTTTGTGTGTCAGAAATTCCGATGGAAAAAGTCCGATGGACCCCACACATGGTCGGAATTTCCGACAACAAGCTCCGATCACACATTTCCATCGGAAATTATGACCGTGTGTACAGGGCATAACAGTGTCTTTTGCAACCAAAATTACCTCTGGAGTTCCAACCGCACAATGTTTTTCTATGAGGGAATTTCTTTTGCATAAAGCAGACAGGTTTTTATCTTCCAAAACCTGCCCAGACTGCAACAGTTACTAAACAGGCCAGTCCCCATGACTATGACATCACTGCTCTAAAAAGCATTGAGCATGCGCAACACTGGCAGCGAGGAGCTTTACTAACAGCCCTATTAAGTGTTAAGATCTGTGGAGTAGGATTAAAGTGCATTTTGTAACACTGTTATATTGGCATCAGGTAGCACACCTCTTGCATATACAGGGGGGCTGAAAAGTATTCAGACCCCCTTAAATGTTTCACTCTTTGTTATATTGCAGCCATTTGCTAAATTCATTTTTTTCCCTTATTAATGTACACACACAGCACCCCATATTGACAGAAAAACACAGAATTGTTGACATTTTTGCAGATTTATTAAAAAAGAAAAACTGAAAAATCTCATGGTCCTAAGTATTCAGACTCTTTGCTGTGACACTCATATATTTAACTCAGGTGCTGTCCATTTATTCTGATCATCCTTGAGATGGTTCTACACCTTCATTTGAGTCCAGCTGTGTTTGATTATACTGATTGGACTTGATTAGGAAAGCCACACACCTGTCTATACAAGACCTTACAGTTCACAGTGCATGTCAGAGCAAATGAGAATCATGAGGTCAAAGGAACTGCCTGAAGAGCTCAGAGACAGAATTGTGGCAAGGCACAGATCTGGCCAAGGTTACACAAAAATTTCTGCTGTACTTAAGGTTCCTAAGAGCACAGTGGCCTCCATAATCCTTAAATGGAAGACGTTTGAGACGACTAGAACCCTTCCTAGAGCTGGCCGTCTGGCCAAACTGAGCTATCGGGGAAGAAGAGCCTTGGTGAGAGAGGTAAAGAAGAACCCAAAGATGACTGTGGCTGAGCTCCAGAGATGCAGTTGGGAGATGGGAGAAAGTTGTAGAAAGTCAACCATCACTGCAGCCCTCCACCAGTCAGGGCTTTATGACAGAGTGGCCCGACGGAAGCCTCTTCTCAGTGCAAGACACATGAAAGCCCGCATGGAGTTTGCTAAAAAAACACCTGAAGGACTCCAAGATAGTGAGAAATAAGATTCTCTGGTCTGATGAGACCAAGATAGAACTTTTTGGCTTTAATTCTAAGCGGTATATGTGGAGAAAACCAGGCACTGCTCATCACCTGTCCAATACAGTCCCAACAGTGAAGCATGGTGGTGGCAGCATCATGCTGTGGGGGTATTTTTCAGCTGCAGAGACAGGACGACTGGTTGCAATCAAGGGAAAGATGAATGCGGCCAAGTACAGGGATATCCTGGACGAAAACCTTCTCCAGAGTGCTCAGGAACTCAGACTGGGCCGAAGGTTTACCTTCCAACAAGACAATGACCCTAAGCACACAACTAAAATAACAAAGGAGTGGCTTCACAACAACTCCATGACTGTTCTTGAATGGCCCAGACAGAGCCCTGACTTAAACCCAATTGAGCATCGCTGGAGAGACCTAAAAATGGCTGTCCACCAACGTTTACCATCCAACCTGACAAAACTGGAGAGGATCTGCAAGGAGGAATGGCAGAGGATCCCCAAGTCCAGGTGTGAAAAACTTGTTGCATCTTTCCCAAAAAGACTCATGGCTGTATTAGATCAAAAGGGTGCTTCTACTAAATACTGAGCAAAGGATCTGAATACTTGAGACCATGTGATATTTCAGTTTTTCTTTTTTAATAAATCTGCAAAAATGTCAACAATTCTGTGTTTTTCTGTCAATATGGGGTGCTGTGTGTACATTAATGAGGAAAAAAATGAACTTGAATGATTTTAGCAAATGGCTGCAATATAACAAAGAGTGAAAAATGTAAGGGGGTCTGAATACTTTCCGTCCCCACTGTACATATTGCTGGATCTTGGCTTCATTCTTCACATGAGTGCGCTATTAACCACTTCCCGCCCGGCCCATAGCAGATGACGGCTGGGCGGTGGTTCAGTTATCCTGACTGAGCGTCATATGACGTCCAGCAGGATAACATGCCGCCGCGCGCCCGCGATGATCGGTGGAGCGGTGTGTCAGCCTCCGGCGGAGGCTCTTTACGTGATCAGCCGTGTCCAATCACGGCTGATCACGATGTCAATAGGAAGAGCCATTGATCGGCTTTTCCTCACTCGCGTCTGACAGACGCGAGTAGAGGAGAGCCGATCGGCGGCTCTCCTGACAGGGGGGGTCTGCGCTGATTGTTTATCAGCGCAGCCCCCCCCTCAGATCACCACACTTGACCACCAGGGATCGCCACTAGGACCACCAGGGAGAGGGGCAACATGTGGATGGCCAGGTATGTACCCCATGGCCATCCACATGTGCCCAATGTGCCCAGTCAGTGCTCAATCTGTGCCAATCAGTGCCCACAAATGGGCACTGATTGGCACCATCATATAGCAGTGATGCCCAGCAATGCCACCCTTAGGGGCATCAGTGGCATCAATCAGTATCATCAATGCCACCCATCAGTGTCCATCGGTGCAACCTGTCAGTGCCCATCAGTGCCCACCTATCAGTGCCACTCATAAGTACCCATCAGTGCCACCCATCAATGCCACCTACGAATGCCCATCAGTTCCGCCTATAAGTGCCCATCGGTGCCACCTATGAGTGCCCATCAGTGCTGCATACCAGTGCCACCTATCAGTGCCCATCAGTGCTACCTATCAGTGCCGCCTATCAGTGCCCATCATCAGTGCCACCTCATCAGTGCCACCTCATTGATGCCACCTCATTGGTGCCCATCAATGCCGCTGTATCAGTGCCCATCAGTGCAGCCATATCAGTGCCCGTCATTGAAGAAGAAAACATACTTATTTACAAATTTTTTTTAACAGAAACAAAGAAAAACTTGTTTTTTTTCAAAATTTTCGGTCTTTTTTTATTTGTTGCGCAAAAAATAAAAATCGCAGAGGTGATCAAATACCACCAAAAGAAAGCTCTATTTGTGGGAACAAAATGATAAAAAAATTGTTTGTGTGCAGTGTAGCATGACCGCGTAATTGTCATTCAAATTGAGACAGCGCTGAAAGCTGAAAATTGGCCTGGGCAGGAAGGTGTCTAAGTGCCTGGTATTGAAGTGGTTAAAATTCCTGGATATGCTCTCTTTCAGAAATACAGAGTAAAACAGAGGGGTGGTGGTGTCTGTCTCTATGTGAGAAGTGATCTCAAATCGAGTGTGAATGAGGACCTAGTTGATGGATTATGTGATAAGGCTGAAGCATTATGGGTGGAACTGCACATGGGTGTGTGCACTACAAATGTAATCATTGGAGTTTTTTATAGACCTCCCAGTGTTAATGAGGACATGGAGACTCGGCTCCTTGCACAGATGAAAAGGGCTGCAAGTGCTGGGACAGTAATAATAATGGGGAATTTTAACTACCCAGAAATTGACTGAAGTAATGGCACTGCAAGAGCAGTTAATGAGAAAAATGTATAAACCCATAACAAAACATAGAGGCTCCGATTAGGAAAGGCGCTCTGCTGAACCTGGTAATCTCAAACCATGCAGAGTTTATTAACAATGTTCATATAAAAGAACATCTGGGTAGCAGTGACCATAACATGATTTACTTTAATGTAAGCTGTAAGCAACAAGCACATACTGAAAATATGAAACCACTTAACTTTAAGAGAGCACATTTTCAAGGATAAGGCTGCTCACCAAAGCTTAGATTGGGAGGGAATATTGGCATCAATGAGAAAAGAACAGAAATGGGAATTCTTCAAAAAGACTGTATGTGATTTCACTGCAAAGTATTTTCCAGTGGGCAATAACTGCAACTTTGGCTCAAGGCCAAAGTTAAAAAAGTTATAAATAATAAGAAAAACACTTTTAAAAATATAAAAATGAAGGAACACTATCATTGTTTAAATGTTACAAAGAATATATCAGAATATGTAAAAAGGAAATCAAGGCTGCAAAAATTCAAAACGAACAACAGATTGCAAAAGATAGTAGGACAAACCCCAATTATTCAAATATATTATTGTAAAGAGGTTAAGACTGAGCATGTAGGCTCTTTACAAAATATTCTAGAGTGGGTGACTGGGGACAAAGAGAAGGCAAATGTATTAAATACTTTCTTCAGCTCTGTGTATACAAAGGAGTATGGGGGAGCTCATGTCCATAATGGAGATGATATTGACACAGCCCCAAATGATCCACTATGGCTCAAAATTGATATAGTTCAGAAATATTTAGACAAAATAAAGGTGAATAAAGCATCTGGACCAGATGGCATCCACCCCGGGTCCTAAAAGAATTGAGCTCTGTCATTTTAAAGCCTTTTGCCCTGTACACACCGGAGGGCCCCGCCCCCCTCTGACGCTACGGGGAAGCCATAAGGATGTCCCCGTGCAACGACACTGTGTGGCCCCGCCCACAGTTTTAAAACTGTCACCTGCGAGGACGCGTCATATGGAGTGTGCCTCCCATGGAGGCAGATCTTCTTTTTCCTTTTTTTTTCGGTCCGTAAGTAGAGGTGAATAGACTAGGTGGGACAGTTCTATTTTTTTATTTTTTAATTTTTTAATAAAGGACTTCTCCCACGGTGTGTGTTGTTTTTTTTTTTACCATTTTCACACTTGTTTTGTGAAATGGAACAGGTACAATGTACCCGTTACCATTTCAAACAGGGGGGTGGGATCTGGGGGTCTCCTTGTTAAATCGGGCTTCCAGATTCCGATAAGCCCCCCCGCCCGCAGACTCCCACAACCACCAGGCAAGGGTTGTGGGGATGAGGCCCTTCTCCCCATCAACATGGGGACAAGGTGCTTTGGGGGGCTACCTCAAAGCACCCTCTCAATGTTGAGGGCATGTGGCCTGGTACAGTTCAAGAGGGGGGGCGCTCTCTCGTCCCCCCTCTTTTTCTGCGGCCTGCCAGGTTGTGTGCTCAGATAAGGGTCTGGTATGAATTTTTGGGGGGACCCCACGCCATTTTTAAAAAAAATTTGGCTCGGGGTTCCCTCTAAAATCCATACCAGACCTGAAGGGCCTGGTATTGAATTTAGGGGGACCCCCACACATTTTTTTTTCTTAATTTTGGTTCGGGGTTCCCCTGTGGGGGAATCCCATGCCATTTTTATCAATGAACTCTTATGTGTATTGCCAAACCGACAATTCATTATAGCCGCGAGTAGTTTTAAATGACTTTTTTCCTTTAGAAATGTCATTTTGCTGTCAGACTGTTCTAAACACAGGAAACATGCGCCACTTTACAGGCATGCTCTAGACATCCCCCAGGTACGAAATTTTGAAGGAATGTTATACTTTTATTGTTTCACTTTAAGCATTATTAAAATCACTGCTCCTGAAAAAATGTCAGTTTTTAAACTTTTTTTTGCATTGATACATGTCCCCTGGGGCAGGTCCCAGGTCCCCCAACACTTTTTAAGACAATACCATGCATATAAGCCTTTAAAATTAGCACTTTTGATTTTTCATGTTCGTGTCCCATAGACTTTAACGGTGTTCACGTGTTCGAACAAATTTTTTGCCTGTTCGCATGTTCTAGTGCGAACCGAACGGGGGGGGGGGGTCGGCCCATCCCTATTGGGGGCTAAGAATATGCATGCCTCATACATGCTGGGGGGGAGTACAACTGGAGAAATCAATGGTGGAGTAGGATCTTGGTGTTTTGGTGGATCATAAGCTCAATAATAGCATGCAGTGCCAAGCTTCTGTTTCCAAAGCGAGCAAAGTCCTTTCTTGTATTAAGAGAGGTATGTACTCCAGAGAGAGGAATATCATTTTGCCCCTGTACAAATTATTAGTAAGACCTCATCTGGAATATGCAGTTCGGTTTTGGGAAACAGTTCACAAAAAGGATATTGGGGAACTAGAGAAAGTGCAGAGAAGAGCAACCAAACTGATAAGAGGCACGGAGGAGCTCAGCTATGAGGAAACTGAATTTATTCTCTCTCGAGAAGAGGAGATTAAGGGGGGATATGATCAACATGCATAAATACATAAATGGTCCATATAGTGAACTTGGTGTTGAGTTATTCACTTTAAGGTCATCACAGAGGAATAGGGGATCACTCTTTATTTCTAGAGGAAAAGAGATTTAATCTCCAAGTACGGAAAGGTTTTCCACAGTAAGAGCTGTCACAATGTGGAAGAGACTCCCTCGTGAGCTGGTTCTGGCCAGCTCAGTAGATTGCTCTAAAAAAGGCCTGGACTCTTTCCTAAATGTACATAATATAAATGGATATTAATATTTATAGGTAAAGCTGATCCAGGGAATATCTGATTGCCTCTCAGGGAGAACAGGAAGAATTTTTTCCCTGCTGGAGTAAATTAGATCATGCTTTGCTGTTTTTTTTTGCCTTCTTCTGTATCAACTGTGGGTATAGGATTGTGTATGTGGGATTGTATGATTTTTTTTTTCTTTATTGGTTGAACTAGATGGACTTGTGTCTTATTTTTGAAGCAGACTATGTAACTATATAGAGTATCTCACAAAAGTGGGTACACCCCTCACATTTTCGTAAATATTTTATGATATCTTTTCATGTGACAACACTGAAGAAATGACACTTTGCTACAATGTAAAGTAGTGACTGTAAGCTTGTATAACTGTGTAAATTTGCTGTCCCCTCAAAATAACTCAACACAAAGCCATTAATGCCTAAACCGCTGGCAACAAAAGTGAGTACACCCCTAAGTGAAAATGTCCAAATTGGACCCAATTAGCCATTTTCCCTCCCCGGTGTCATGTGACTCGTTAGTGTTACAAGGTCTCAGGTGTGAATGGGGAGCAGGTGTGTTAAATTTGGTGTTATCGCTCTCACTCTCTCATACTGGTCACTGGAAGTTCAACTTGGCACCTCATGGGCAAAGAACTCTGAGGATCTGAAAAAAAGAAGTGTTGCTCTACATAAAGATGACCTAGGCTATAAGACCCCTTTCACACTGTGCCCCCCGGGCGTCAGCGGTAAAGTGGCGCTATTTTTAGCACCACTTTACCGTCATTTAAGCGGCGCTATTTGGCCACTAGATGGGCGGTTTTAACCCCTGCTAGCGGCCAAAAAGGGGTTAAATCCGCCTGCAAAACGCCGCCACAGCGCTGCCCCATTGGTTTCAATGGGGAGGAGCGGTGAGTTCACCGCTCTTTCACCACTCCAAAGAAGCTGCTGGCAGGACTTTTTGCCAAGACCCTAAAACTGAGTTGCAGCATGGTGGTCAAGACCATACGGCGGTTTATCAGAACAGGTTTCACTCATAACAGGCCTCACCATGGTCGACCAAAGAAGTTGAGTGCACATGCTCAGCATCATATCCAAAGATTATCTTTGGGAAATAGACATATGAGTGCTGGCAGCATTACTGCAGAGGTTGAAGGTGGGGGGGTGGGGGGGGGTCAGCCTGTCAGTGTTCAGACCATACGCCGCACACTGCATCAAATTGGTCAGCATGGCTAAAGATGATGCACAAGAAAGCCCGCAGTTTGTTGAAGACAAGCAGACTAAGGACATGGATTACTGGAACCATGTCCTGTGGTCTGATGAGAGGAAGATAAACTTATTTGGTTCAGATGGTGTCAAGCGTGTGCTGCGGCAACCAGGTGAGGAGTTCAAAGACAAGTGTGTCTTGCCTACAGTCAAGCATGGTAGTAGTAGTGTCATGGTCTGGGGCTGTATGAGTGCTGCTGGCACTGGGGAGCTACAGTTCATTCAGGGAACCATGATTACCAACATGTACTGTGACACACTGAAGCAGAGCATGATCCCCTCCCTTTGGAGACTGGGCCGCAGGGCAGTATTCCAACATGATACCAACATGATAACAACCCGAAACACACCTCCAAGATGACCACTGCCTTGCTAAAGAAGCTGAGGGTAAAAGTGATGGACTAGCCAAGCATGTCTCCAGACCTAAACCCTATTGAGCATCTGTGGGGCATCCTCAAACAGAAGGTGGAGGAGCGCAAGGTCTCTAACATCCACCAGCTTCATGATGTCGTCATGGAGGAGTGGAAGAGGACTCCAGTGGCAACCTGTGAAGCTCTGGTGAACTCCATGTCCAAGAGGGTTAAGGCAGTGCTGGAAAATAATGGTGGCCACACAAAATATTGACACTTTTGGCCCAATTTGGACATTTTCATTTAGGGGTGTACTCACTTTTGTTGCTAGCGGTTTAGACATTAATGGCTGTGTGTTGTGTTATTTTGAGGGGACAGCAAATTGACACTTTTATACAAGCTGTACAATCACTACTTTACATTGTAACAAAGTGTCATTTCTTCAGTGTTGAAAAGATAATAAAATATTTACAAAAATGTGAGGGTTGTACTCACTTTTTTGAGATGCACTATACATATATAGTGTATTATATATATATATATATATATATATATATATATATAAAATATATTTTGATGATTTTGGGGTATTTTAGCTCATTGGTAGCGCCAGTGAGTCCAGCCCACTCCAGTGAGTCCATCCCACTCCACAAAGTTTGTTTTAAGGCTTTTTCTGACCACTTTTATTGTTGAAAGTATGGTAAAACAATCAGTACTCCACCTCATGGCTCTTCTTTGCAGTATACTGTATCTGCTTTGGCCTCCTGCCTTGGTCCTCCAGTCCCAGTGCCCGTGCACTAAACGCTGAACCTTCCCCAGTTCTGGCTGTTTCTCCTGCAGCTCCCTGCTACTACATCATTACAGGCTCGGCCTCTCCCTGTCCCGCATGGACAGTATGGAGCAACATGCTCCTAATGGCTCCCTTGCATAGACTGACCCCCTTGGTAGGGTGGGGTCACTAACCTCTAATCCCAGCTATAAAATAAGCCCAGTGCACACCTGGCTCATTAGTGTGTCTGTTTTCTGCAAAACATGGCCTAAGCTGCCAAAATAAAAAGTGTCATGGACTCGCCTCTCTACTATATATACAGTATCTCACAAAACTGAGTACACCCCTCACATTTTTGTAAATATTTTATTATATCTTTTCATGTGACAACACTGAAGAAATTACACTTTGCAACAATGTAAAGTAGTGAGTGAAGCTTGTATAACAGTGTCAATTTGCTGTCCCCTCAAAATAACTCAACACACAGCTATTAATGTCTAAACCGCCGGAAACAAAAGTGAGTACACCCCTAGGTGAAAATGTCCAAATTGGGCCCAAAGTGCCAGTATTTTGTGTGGCCACCGTTATTTGGCAGCACTGCCTTAACCTTCTTGGGCATGGAGTTCACCAGAGCTTCACAGGTTTCCACTGGAGTCCTCTTCCACTCCTCCATGAAAACAACACAGAGCTGGTGGATGTTAGAGACCTTGTGCTCCTCCACCTTCTGTTTGAGGATGCCGCACAGATGCTCAATAGGGTTTAGGTCTGGAGTCATGCTTGGCCAGTCCATCACCTTTACCTTCTGCTTCTTTAGCAAGGCAGTGGTCGTCTTGTAGGTGTGTTTGGGGTCGTTATCATGTTGGAATATAGCCCTGCGGACCAGTCTCCGAAGGGAGGGGGATCATACATTTTAGCAATCATAGTTCCCTCAATGAACTGTAGCGCCCCAGTGCTGGCAGCCATCATCCAGCCCTGGACCATGACACTCCCACCACCATGCTTGACTGTAGGCAAGACACACTTGTCTTTGTACTCCTCACCTGGTTTCCGCTACACACGCTTGAAACCATCTGAACCAAATAAGTTTATCTTGGTCTCATCGGACCACAGGACATGGCTCCATGTCCTTAGTCTGCTAGTCTGCTTGTCCTTAGTCTGTTTGGCTTTCTTGTGCATAATCTTTAGAAAAGGCTTCCTTCTAGGATGACAGCCATGCAGACCAATTTGATGCAGAGTGCGTTGTATCGTCTGAGCACTGACAGGCTGACACCCCACCCCTTCAAACTCTACAGCAATGCTGGCAGCACTCATATGTCTATTTCCCAAAGACAACTTCTGGGTATGATGCTAAGTACGTGCACTCAACTTCTTTGGTCGACCATGGTGAGGCCTGTTCTGAGTGGAACCTGTCCTGTTAATCTGCTGTCTGGTCTTGGCCACCGTGCTGCAGCTCAGTTTCAGGGTATTGGCAATCTTCTTATAGCCTAGGCCATCTTTATGTAGAGCAACAATTCTTTTTTTCAGATCCTCAAAAAGTTCTTTGCCATGAGGTGCCATGTTGAACTTCCAGTGACCAGTATGAGAGAGTGAGAGCGATAACACCAAATTTAACACACCTGCTCCCCATACATACCTGAGACCTTGCAACATTAACGAGTCACATGACGGTCCCCGTCGCTGAGGACGTCAATGACGAAATGCGTACGATGGAGCCACGCACACTACGTCGCTTTCTGGAACTCGAGAGGTTGGAACCCAGCTGGAACGCAGCGGGCCGCTGCTGTCCCATATCTCGGGCTCACATTAGTGCTTTGTCTGCAGCTTGCTCACCATTAGGCCCAGAGCTGGCCGTAGACTTAAACGCTGCTTGAATTTTATGTATGCTGTTTTTACTTTTTAATAAACGGACGGACTTAATTTTTTACTACACTATGGGAGCCAATCTCTTTCTTCCATGAGGTATATATTTATGGTCACGTCCATCCTATCTGGAACCAAAGGGATCTACATAGCAGACACTCTGGTGAACTGGCATTATAGAGTGCAACAATTATGCGTATTACCCCTGCAGGGGTGATAGGATTCGAGTGGGGACCCTTGAGGGGGAGCACATAAGTCACCTGGATTTAACACTACTGGGTATTTATTTTTTTAGATTTGTCGGATTGTGCAGATGCACATTATATGCACATTTGTATAGTATTTTATTGTAATTGGTAGGATTTATATGTTATGTAATTTTCTTATGGTGGTATCTCACATATCTGTATGCACATATTTATTATGCACTTTAGGGGTAGCCCCTGTGGTACCTTAGTTTAGGGATTATTTTATATATTATGTTTTTATGTATTACCTATATGGTTTTTTAGGATGTGTGCCCTTCAAATACTTACACACATATACACAAGTAGTATTCCCACATTAGGCACTGGGTTGAGGTCTTCAGGCTGCGATATAGGAGCTGAGGCTTGGTGTCGATTGTATACCTAGGGTATAGTCCATTGTATGCCCTTGGCACAGCCCCCCGCCCCTTCCCATATATTTAGTGCCCTTAGTGAACAGGTAGCGCCACTTAAACCCTATCATTTGTTGTTTTTGGCATTCTCTGATGGGTTTGTTTTGTTTTTTTCAGCCTAATGATGGCTTGCTTCACTGATAGTGACAGCTCTTTGGATCTCATATTGAGAGTTGACAGCAACAGATTCCAAATGCAAATAGCACACTTGAAATGAACTCTGGACCTTTTATCTGCTCCTTGTAAATGGGATAATGAGGGAATAACACACACCTGGCCATTGAACAGCTGAGTAGCCAATCTTCCCATTACTT
Organism: Aquarana catesbeiana; assembly: GCF_042186555.1. Classification (NCBI taxonomy): domain Eukaryota; kingdom Metazoa; phylum Chordata; class Amphibia; order Anura; family Ranidae; genus Aquarana; species Aquarana catesbeiana. The sequence continues at coordinate 490,028,450 of NC_133325.1, forward strand.
TTGGTCCCTTAAAAAGTGGGAGGCACATATACAAACTGTTGTAATTCCTACATCGTTCACCTAATTTGGATGTAAATACCCTCAAATTAAAGCTGAAAGTCTGCAGTTAAAGCACATCTTGTTCGTTTAATTTCAAATCCATTGTGGTGGTGTATAAAGCCAAAAAGATTAGAATTGTGTCGATGTCCCAATATTTATGGACCTGACTGTATATAGTTATATAAATACAGTGGGGACGGAACGTATTCAGACCCCCTTATCGGGGGAGAAGAACCTTGGTGAGTGAGGTAAAAAAGAACCCAAAGATCACTGTGGCTGAGCTCCAGAGGTGCAGTCGGGAGATGGGAGAAAGTTGTAGAAAGTCAACCATCACTGCAGCCCTCCACCAGTCAGGGCTTTATGGCAGAGTGGCCCGACGGAAGCCTCTCCTCAGTGCAAGACACATGAAAGCCCGCATGGAGTTTGCTAAAAAACACCTGAAGGATTCCAAGATGGTGAGAAATAAGATTCTCTGGTCTGATGAGACCAAGATAGAACTTTTTGGCCTTAATTCTAAGCAGTATTTGTGGAGAAAAGCAGGCACTGCTCGTCACCTGTCCAATACAGTCCCAACAGTGAAGCATGGTGGTGGCAGCATCATGCTGTGGGGGTATTTTTCAGCTGCAGGGACAGGACCACTGGTTGCAATCAAGGGAAAGATGAATGCGGCCAAGTACAGGGATATCCTGGATGAAAACCTTCTCCAGAGTGCTCAGGACCTCAGACTGGGCCGAAGGTTTACCTTCGAACAAGACAATGACCCTAAGCACACAGCTAAAATAACAAAGGAGTGGCTTCACAACAACTCAGTGACTGTTCTTGAATGGCCCAGCCTGAGACCTGCCTTAAACCCAATTAAGCATTTCTGGAGAGACCTAAAAATGGCTGTCCACCAACGCTTACCATCCAACCTGACAGAACTGGAGAGGATCTGCAAGGAGGAATGGCAGAGGATCCCCAAATCCAGGTGTGAAAAACTTGTTGCATCTTTCCCAAAAAGACTCATGGCTGTATTAGATCAAAAGGGTGCTTCTACTAAATACTGAGCAAAGGGTCTGAATACTTAGGACCATGTGGTATTTCGGTGTTTCTTTTTTAATAAATCTGCAAAAATGTCAACAATTCTGCATTTTTCTGTCAATATGGGGTGCTGTGTGTACATTAATGAAAAAAAAAAAAAAAGAACTTAAATGATTTTAGCAAATGGCTGCAATATAACAAAGAGTGAAAAATTTAAGGGGTTCTGAATACTTTCTGCCCCCACTGTATATAGAAATATTGTAAAGCTTGGGGAACCGGGCTTCTAGGCAGGACACTGCCGTGCACTTTTACCGTCCACCATCCACAGTCTCCTCTATACTCCTCCACACCCACCAACAACTTCCTGTCTTTTTTTAAACTCACTTCCTCTGACAGGTGAGTTAACCCTTATTTTTTACTTAAAGGGACCACAGCCCAAACAGAGGGGAAATATAGCGTTCTTCGAGGACACAGCCACGGACATATCCCCCCCTCTGCCCCAACGCCAAGGAGGTGGGGGCAATAGTGGAGCTAAAACAATGGACCTGGGAGAGGGCATCTTCATTTTGATGCAGTCTCTCGGGCCTATGCTCCACTACAAATTTAAATACCTGGAGTGCCAGGAACCAACGAGTAATCCTGGCATTAGTCACTTTACCTTGTCTCATCCATGATAGAGGGGCATGGTCTGAAAATTAGCCTAAACTTCCTCCCCAAGAGGTAATATCTGAGGGATTCCAGAGCCCACTTAATAGCCAGACACTCTCGTTCAACTATAGTGTAGTTTTTCTCCGCTGGTGTCAACTTCCTACAGAGGAAGACTACCTGGTGCTCCTCGCTATGAAAAACTGGACAGAACCCAAACCTACATCGGAAGCATCAGTCTGGACAATGAACTTTTTTGAAAAATTTGGTGCTATCAGGACAGGGTGTTGGCACAGTGCCGACTTGAGCTCCAAAAAAGCCTTTTCAGTGCCTGCATTCCACTCAACCATGACTGATTTACGACCCTTAGTCAGATCAGTCAACGGAGCTGCCAATGTGGCAAAGTTGGGTACAAACCTCCTGTAGTATTCCACTATTATCCCACCATGCCCAGGAATGCATGTACCTATTGATTTTGCGATGGAGCAGGGCCAGTTCTGTATAGCCTCTACCTTGCTGACCTGAGGTTTCACCACCCCTCTACCCACAATATATCCCAGGTATTTCACCTCCTTCATTCCCAAAGCACATTTTTCAGGGTTTATTGTAAACCCCTCCTTCCAAAGGGAGTCCAGCACTGCCTGTACTTTGGGCAAGTATGATTCCCAGTATTGCTAAAAATGACTATGTCATCCAAGTACACTGAGGCATACTCCCGATGAGGTCATAAAATCCTATTTATTGCTCACTGGAACGTGGCTGGAGCAGTTTGTAATCCAAAAGGCATTCTTTTGTACTGAAAACTCCCCTCTGGGGTAGAAAAAGCAGTTCTCTCTAGCGGCCTTAGTCAACAGGATTTGCCAGTACCCCTTAGTAAGGTCTAATGTAGTGATATACCTGGCTGGACCTAGTCTCTCAATAAGCTCATCTACCCGGGGCATGAGGTAGGCATCAAACCTTGAAACTTCATTAAGTTTTCATAAATCATTGCAGAATCGCAGAGTCCCGGTGGGTTTCGGTACAAACACAATCGGGCTTGACCACTCACTCTGCGATTCTTTAATAATCTCTAGGTCTAACATCTTCCTCACTTCCTCCGAAATGGCCTTGCTCCTCTGGGATGCGGTATGGCCGGACAAAAACTTTAACTCCTGGTTCTGTGGTAATATCATGCTCTATGACACTAGTTAGACCTGGCAAGTCTGAAATTTTTTTTTATTTCTCTGCAAGAACTTTTCCTGCTGACTTTGGATTTTAGACAGGGTATTTGCTACTTGGACACTCTCCACCTCAACCTGAGGCTCAAGTCTTGCACCAGCCAGGGAGGGTACCGGTTCCCTGTCCTTCTTGGGCTTTAACAAGTTCACATGATATATCTGATACGGTTTCCTATTGCCTGGCTGGTGGACTCTAAAATTTACTTCCCCTATTTTTTCCATAACTTCAAAGGGGCCTTGCCATCTGACCAAGAATTTACTTTCCACCATGGGAATCAACACTGCTACGTCATCCCCCACTTGGAAGTGTCTTATTTTAGCGGTCCTATTATAGACCCATCTTTGAGCCTCCTGGGCTTTTTGCAAATGTTCCTTGACCAGTGGCATCACGGTTAGGATCCTTTCCTGCATTTGGGAGACATAATCAAGAACACTCTTATGCTGAATAGGTTCACTTTCCCATTCCTATTTAACAAAGTCCAATAGTCCACAAGGTCTCCGGCCATACACCTACTCAAGGGGGGAAAACCCTGTGGAGGCCTGGGGCACTTCCCGGATAGCAAACAGGAGAGCTGGCAACAGGTAGTCCCAGTCTTTCCCATCCCTTTGTACCACTCTCTTGAGCATAGACTTAAGAGTCTTATTAAAATGTTCTACGAAGCTGTCCATTTGGGGATGGTAGACTGATGTGCGCAGCTGTTTAATCCGGAACAGCTTGCACACCTCGGCCATAACCCTCAACATAAATGGAGTGCCCTGGTCTGTGAATATTTCCTTAGGAAAACCAGTTTGTGTAAACAACTGGAATAGCTCCCGGGCAATAGCCTTAGATGAGGTATTCCGCAGGGGTAGCACCTCAGGATATCGAGTGGCATAGTCGAGGATCACCAGTATGTAGGAGTGACCCCAAGCAGACTTTACCAAGGGACCCACTATATCCAGGCTATCCTTTTGAATGGGACCTTAATTATAGGCAGAGGGACCAAAGGGCTCCGGAACTGGGTCACTGGAGTGGTCAACTGACAGGTGGGACAAGAGGTACAGTATCTCTTTACCTCTGCTTTCAGACCTGGCCAGTAAAACCGGTCGGTGATCCGTGCCTCCATCCCAGATGTCCCCCTAAAACATCGTCATGGGCCAGGTCCAGAAACTTTTGTCTATACTGTTGGGGTACCAACAATTGTGCTACCATATTTTCTCTCACTTTGTTAACCAGATAAAGCAATTCATTACATACTGTGAATTGTGGCCATCACTCATTCGCACCTGGCTCTTGGGGAACCCCATTTACCACTACAACCTGTTCCCATGCCCTGGACAAAGTGGGGTCCTGCATCTGGGCAGTACCAAATGCCCCCTGGGGATCACCCAAATCTGGCAGGGCAGGGGTAGAGGCCACTTTCTCATCCTCTTTCCCATCCTCTTCCTGCAGCATTACCTGAAGCAGAGAGGGTTCCCCCCTTTAGTGTTAAAGTGGTGTTCCACCCAAAAAATAAAAAATACATGAAAATTCCTAAAAAAAAAAATGAAAAAAAAACATTTGGAAAATTTTTTTTTAACTCACCTCTTCTAACATCTAACATCACTTCTCCCTCGACACAGGAAGGACTCGGAAGGAAGGACTCGGCTCTGCTCCCTCCCTCTTGTCAATCACCTGGGACCCATTACAGGTCCCAGGTGACTGAGCGGCCAATCACAGCGCACGGCGCAGCTCATGCTTGCGCAGTGGGTGCCCGGCTGTGAAGCCACAGCCCGGAGCCCACAGTTGCAATGCCGGAGGGGGAGGCGAGCGGGGCTTCGATCCCCCACATCGCTGGACCCTGGGACAGGTAAGTGTCCAATTAAAAGTCAGCAGCTGCAGTATTTGTAGCTGCTGACTTTTAATTTTTTTTTTTTTAATGGGCCCTCCTCTTTGAGGTAGGTCTGTGAACCACACATTTTGGCATCCTTAACAGTATCAACATTACTTTCATCACCATTAACCAAATTATTAGCATTTTCATCATCTGGATCCACATTAACAACATTTGGCAGTTCTGGATTATTCCCCTCAACAGCAGGAACAGAGGAACTAGTTTCTCCCCAGTCTCTGGACCATTCAGGTAGTTCTCCTTGTTCCCACAGCTTTGCAAATAATGGACAGTCCCGTCCTATTATAACATCATGTACCAAGTTCTTCACCACTCCCACCTCTTTATTGTCCCCGTGAATACACACAGCCCGTAAAGTTTTGCTTATTGGTGCCGATCCTCCCAATTTCTCTGGGATGAACCAGGGTTACCATGCTTCCAGAGTCCAACAAAACCCTGGCAGTAATTCACTCAATTAAATAATGATATTTGAAGCGCTTCACAATGTGCATGAAAATGAATATATAAGAATAAATATAAATAGTAAAATAAATCCAGCGGTGAGTAAAAATTCCTAAAAAATCCAGCAATCAAAATAGTGTAAAATTATAAAAAATTAGTGACACCAAATGTGTAAAAAAATTCACATAAAAAAATCCACATAAAAATAAATATATAGGGATGTATTCAGAAGGTTCAATTATACAGGTGTAGAATCCTGATTGGTATAGAGCTTTTGATCACTAGCAAAGCTATTTAAAAACACTTGCTTAATCAAGGTGCTCATTGACCTTCATAGTAACAATGTGCTTTTTGCTTCTATTCACAACCAATGTGAGAATCATAAACAGGCAGATAAGAGAAAATACCAATCATTGTGTAATAGTTAGGATACCAAGGTACACAGGCAAACTTCAATCCACTCACGTGTGCCTTATAATGATAAGGCATATGCAGGTTTTACTTCAAGATCCTTGAAAAAGTCACGTGACTGTGATGTAACGCGTGGGAGGAGCCAAGGAAGCTCTGTGCAGATCAGCAGTATCACACAGTGTACTGCACTGAATCTGCTCCTGTCTAAGGTGGCTGACTGCTATAGTAAAACCTCCAGCTGGGTTGCTAAGCGCTGATTAGCTTGCTCGTGGCGAGTCTGTGCTTGCATATTAGCCAAGGACAGCTGTTTAATGAACTCCTCCATTGGTTCAGCTATCAGGGTTTATGCAGCTTTACCCAGGACATGAATCCAATGTACTGTCCCTTTTAAAGTTTAAGTCCAATGCCAAAAAAAATGCCTGTTACGCTGTCCTGCCCGCATCCTCTACCAGTTGTAAAGTTTGGTGAACCAGCTAGATCGCAGGACACAGTCTATGCAATTAAAAGAATGTTTATTTAATCTAAACAGCTTCACAGCAGAAAAAACAGGAAGAAATATCAGTCTCGCCTACTAGCAGAGCTCAGAACTGCTATCGCAGTTAAACAGTCCAGGTAACTTCCCCTGCTAACAGGCTTCCAGGCAGGACACTGCCATGCACTTTTACCGCTGTACACCAAACCACCATCCACAGTGTCCTCTATACCCACACCCACCTACAACTTCTGGTCTTTTTGTAAACTCACTTCCTCTGACAGGTGAGTTAATCCTGTTGTTTACAAAGGGACCACAGTCCAAACAGAGAGGAAATATAGCGTCCTTCGAGGACACAGCAACGGCGTTCTGTAAAAAATATATATATATATATATATATATATATATATATATATATATATATATATATATATATATATAATTTTCCTTAAAGCGATATTAAAGCTTTGTGTTCTTTTTTTTTTAATAACAAACATGTTATACTTTAGTTTTGCACAGAGCAGCCTGGATCCTCCTCTTTTTTGGTCCCATGCTGGCACTCCTTGCTCTTCCCTCCTTCCGGGGGCCCCCACAGCAAGCAGCCTGCTCTGGGGGCACTCAAGGTGGCAAGCTTATGGCTCTGTGTGTCTATTCACACATGGAGCCACGGCTCGGCCCTGCCCCGTACATCTCTTTATTGGCTCACTGGCTGTGATTGACAGCAGGGAGAGCCAATGGCTCCCACTGCTGCCAACAACCAATCAGGAGTGCAAGTCCCCAGAGAGGCAAGGCTCCCGTGGACATAGCTGTATTGAGGGGGGCTCAGGTAAGCATTAGGGGGATTGGGGGAGCTGCTGCACACACAAGATCTTTTACCTTCATGCATAGAATGCATGAAGGTAAAACACATTGTACCTTTACAACTACTTTAAGTTTATGTCAGGATTTTTCTCCTTTTCTCCTGGAGGTATTTTGTTATGATTGCTTGAGCAATGGAAATGACAGAAAAAAACCTTCACTCTGAGTGAATTCAAAGGTATTTTCAGGGACCAATTACACCATTGCCTTTGAGCCAGTCCATGAGTGATTTTGTTGTTAAATAGTTCTACAATGTTGAAGACCTGCTAGGAAATAGGAGTTCAAAGAGGGAACAAAGGACACATAAATATACAGAATGGATGTCTGCTCTGGAGTACATGCCTCAGGTCAGATACAAATGTACACAGAAGTAAAATGCTTTTTTTAAGTGGTAACCTGTTTACAAGTAATAGAAAAATGTCAGTCCTCTATGAAGCAGTAAAAAATAGCATTCCTTATATAAAGGTCTTAAAGGGCACAATAATTTTCAGTCACAAAAATGCATGTAGTCACTGTTTTCTACCTTGATACCTATGTCGAAAATTTTAGATAAGTGATAGCTTTTCCTCTGATAATCATTTCTCTTAGCTTTTTTTTCCATGATTACATAATTACGATGTACAGTACAGTTTATATCTGCTTTGAAAAAAATAAATACAGTAAATGGGAGTGTAGAATAATGTGGATTTAGGACTTTAAGTTTAGGTAGCCATAGATCAAAGAAGCCTGCATTGCACAAGGATTTCAACTCTAAATGTAAATACTTGTTTGGAGGGTTGGTTTTAAAAAGTTGAGAGGTGAGGAGAGCTAGACCTAAGCTGGCTTTAGATGGATCAAAATTAGTCTGGCTCAGCAGGTAATAGAGACATTTTGATCCATGTGTGGCACTGCTGCTCAACAGAAGTTGATCTATCAATTGACTTCTGCTGAACGAACCTGTTGGAAAAAAGCTGATTGATCAGTAGCTGCAGCCAGAGGCTGCAGCCGATGGCTGCGCTGCAGATCTGTGTATTCTAAGAGAGGAGGTGTCCCCCCTCCTCCTCCCCCCTGCTGGCAGAATACAATAACTCAGTGGGGAGGATTCCTTGAACGAAAAAATTAAATACAACCAATTTCCCCATCCACACAATTGCGGTAGATGGGAGAATTGGTTCAGTTTTTTTGTTCAACCTGCTGTCATGTATGGCCAGCTATACACATGAGATTGTTGCTTTATGGAACACCCCTAGAAATGTAATTTCCTGCTTGTGTGATTGGCTCATTGATTTTCCTAGAAGTCTGCGCAAAGCAAAAAGTCAGATTGTAGGCATCCTCTGCAACAAAAATGCATTTTTGGTGAGTTACTCCTAAAGGGTGAACTTCTTCCAAAGGGATACAGACTTGACATCTTTCCTCTTTAGAACACTGCAAGTGCATCAGCTGACTAATAATGAAAATGTCACGACATTGAGATTTACTCTGCAGGCAACAATCAGCCTTTATTAAGCATATTTTTATTGAAGATTTCAGAGGAAGGTAGAAAGGAAAACAATCAAGTCAATATACATCTTCTATTGATATGTGTAAAGGTACAATGTTCATTGTCATAGTCAAGACAAATATTAAGGGAAAATAAAAGAACAATAAGTACTATTAGGGAACGGTGGGCTAGCCTCTATGACACCCCGAAACCCCTAATGGGAACAAACTGTATCGGGGAAGGGGCCAAACCATTTTACAGTAGATCCAGGAACCCACCAGCTAAACTAACCGCAATATGTAAGACTTAAATGAAGAGAATAACACCAGTATAGGAAATTAAGCATATAGGTTTACAAATTAGCACAACAAATAGAAAGGACAAACCATTAGACCATAGGCACCTATCTTTGAGTAAAGTGGACTGAATTACATTTTAAGGCCGTGAGAAGCCTTGGGATGAAGCAACCACAGCTTCCAGGATTTTTGAAAGATAGAGGGTTTAAGCTGTTTAAAAGCAAGCAATTTTTTATACAGACACTGCGCGTTTATAACTTCTTCTACCTTAGGGAGGAGGGAGATTTCCAGTGGCTAGTGTTGGCTATTATGGTTGCAAATAGAATATGTGCAAGCACTATTCTATGTGGGCTAGGATAGGAATCAAATCTTATATTTAAAAGAGCTAACACAGGATTGAGGGCAGGATAAACACCAGTAACCTCACCAATCAATTTTGCTACAGACTTCCAAAATGAATAGATATGTACGCAGCTCCGAAGTATATGGTATAGACTTCCTGCTTGAGTACAAAGCCTCCAGAAAACATTATGTGTATTAATAAAGATTTTGGACAATCTGTAATGGGTCATATACCATCTGTGATATATTTTCTGGAATACATTCCAATAGTCAATACATGATGAGGTTTGATAGCTTTGTTGGATAGCCTTTCACCATTCTGCCAATGGAAAGATTTTCGCTAGTTCTTGTTCCCATTTTAGCATATCTGGTTCCTTAGCCATTAGTGAGGTATTGGTTAATGTAGTATAGAAGGAGATACCACATATGTTCTTTCCTGACAGACTCCATGGCAGACTATGTGTGGGTAAATCCTGCATCCTCTCCAATGCTATAGGACCCCATACCCATAAGAGTAAGCTCACCTGCTCAGGACTGCGTTCCTTTTTTGTCCTCCTCCATGGACCATACATCTCGTGTTACTCTTGTGTGACGTCCAGTCAGAAATGTTTCCTGGTACCAGTTGTGTGATGCATCCCAGGGCCCAGCCATGAGCGGGCTAGTGGTCTAATTGGGCTTGTGATACCCCTGTGGTGGAAGGGAGGTAGCCCACATATACCAGGATGGACGGCGGAGTTTCTCATCGGCTGGCAAGGTCTGAAGATTATTTCAATACATTTATGGCAGACTGTTTGTGTTTGTGTTTGTGGTTTTTTGGGAAAGCCCTTTTTCATTCCCTTTTTTTGCTTTATGGCATCTGGAGCTCTTCTGTGTTCCAGATCACCGCTTCTCTTCCTGGTTCCCAGCCACCGTGTCCGTCCACACATGCGTGAGGCCTCGGTCACATCAAAGCTTGGTTCCGCGCATGTGCGGAGCGACGTATCGGCCCGTGGCTGCACAGGCGCTGTTTGGCCGGTATCTTCGGCACAGGCACGCTATGGAGGCCAGCGGTGACGTCATTCCGGTGGGGAAATTTAAACAGCTGTTAGCTTCTGCCAGGTGGGACACCTGTATGCAGCTGGTGGCAGCCTCCCCAAGCACCACTTCAGGCAAGTTGAAACCTCTTGTTTTCCTAGGGTCTTGCAGGATATTTTAGATATCTTAAAAGGGAAGTTTAAAAAAAAAAAAATTCTGTGTGTCTTTTTCACGTGCCTCTTAATACTCAGGTATTGTCAAGTGGTGCATGAGTGCTTTTGGCTCGGGTTGTCGGATTGTCCCGGAAATCATGGACAAGTCACCACCTTCTTGTGGCCAGCCCTCTCGCACTAGGTATGTGCAGTTGAGGGGAAGGGGATTAGGCGTGGCTGAGTTTAAAGAGAAAAGCTGACCCCCCCCCTTTTTCTTTTTGCAGCCCATCAAGATCTGACCGCCAATCAGTGGCTCAAGTCAACAGAGACCTTGCCAGGCCGCAACAACACTCATGATCTAGGTCCAGACGCGACTCTCCGTCTGGGACCCACCATCGGGGGAGATGTTCTCATTCCTCCCACAAACAGAGGAGATGTTCCCATTCCTCCTCCAGTCACCACTCCCAACACCACGATAGCTGCTCTGATCGCAGAGCCTACTGGGGGTGTGGGACCAGAGTCCCAGAGGGCAAATCCCTGTGTGATCCCTGTTATACCCGGGTGATCGGGGAAAAAGACAGAAAATCGACACAAAATCTTGATGTAGGGCCCCCTTGAGGGTAATTAACATATCTTGGTATCTGTGTGGTATCTAATATAGGTTGTCCAACTGTGGGAAAAGAGTCAAGCTGCTCACCAAATTCATTAGAATCACGAGTTGAATCAGTATCAGAATAGTTATCACTTTCATGCTCATTGTCATTCTCCAGCCTCCTCTGCTTTACTGGGCTGGTAGATGTAGACACACGCTGCTCTCCTCCTGTCCCCTGGTTGTCAGTAGGATATTTCTGTGAACTCCTAGCTGCAGCAGCTGCCTCTGATGTTCTGTGTGCCGGGGGTGAGAGCGCCGGCACCATCTTGAGTGCCTGGTGAATAGGTGCTGGAGGGAAGCCCCATTTAAAGCAATGAGAGCCTGACAGTGCCTGCAGATATTCACAGACATTTGCATTCGCTCATACAGCAATTACTGTGAATGATTAGCCATGGGTGCAGACTGTCTGCAATGGGGCTTCCCATCTGCACTTAATTGCATTGATCCTTGCTGCACCTCCTGTGGGTAATAGTAAATGCCTCCATTTGAGCTGCAGATTTTACTAATGTACTCTCTCTCTCTCTCTATATATATATATATATATATATATATATATATATATATATATATATATATATATATATATATATATATAATGTGTGTATATATGCAGTATATGCAAATGTGTGTATAGGGCTTGATGCCTTTGTTCATTTTTGGTGATTTATGTGTTGCTTGTCTAAAAAAAATTTTGCTGTGGGTAGCCCCTGTATATTTATCTGTTTTGTGATTAACACTATTACTTCTATCTGGATTTTTAAAGGAAGGTGTTCCTGTTTGTTTGTGACTGTTGTGCCCACACCATATTTACCACCACGTGATGTGTCTCCTTCAGAGTGATTAACCGTGCATTTCTTTTTCACCTGGTTAATGATTCCAACCCCCTGTGATCTTTTGTGAGAAAACTTTTTTCTCTTTCAAACTGAGTCATCTACCTGGGAGGAAAGTGAGGAAAAGGAAGTAGAGACACATTAGAGAGATAATTAACCACTTGCTTACTGGGCACTTAAACCCCCCTCCTGTCCAGACCAATTTTCAGCTTTCAGTGCTCTCACACTTTGAATGACAATTAGTCATGCAACACTGTACCCAAATGATTTTTTCGTCATTTTTTTTCATACAAATAGAGCTTTCTTTTGGTGGTATTTGATCACCTCTGGGTTTTTTATTTTTTGCGCTATAAATGAAAAAAAAAGACAATTTTGAAAAAAAACAAATTTTTCTTAATTTCTGTGATAACATTTTGCAAATTAGTCATTTTTCTTCATAAATTTGGCCACAATTTATACTGCTACATATCTTTGGTAAAAATAACCCAAAATTTGTGGAAATTATTTGGTCTGTGTGAAAGTTTTGGAGTCTACAAGCTGTGGTGCAAATCATAAAAAATGTATCACATCTGATGTACTGACGGCCTATCTCATTTCTTAAGACCCTAACAAGCCAGGAAAGTACAGATGCCCCCAAATAACCCCTTTTTGGAAAGTTGACATTTCAAGGTACTTAGTAAGAGGCATGGTGAGTTTTTTGAAGTTGTAATTTTTTTTCCCACAATTCTTTGCAAAATTAAGATTTTTATTTTTTATTTGTATTTTTTTCACAAAATTGTCATTGTAATAGCTTTTTTCTCTCACATGGCATGTGCATACCACAAATAACACCCCAAATTACATTCTGCTACTTCTCCTGAGTATAACGATAGAACATGTGTGGGACTTTTTCACTGCCTTGTCACATACAGAAGCCCAACATGCAGGGAGCACCATCAGGTGTTCTAGGAGCATAAATTACACATCACATTTCTCAACAACCTATTACACTTTTGAAGGCCCCGGAGCACCAGGACAATGGAAACACCCACAAAATGACCCCATTTTGGAAAGCTAACACCCAACGTATAATCTATGAGGCATAATGAGTCTTTTGAATGGTTAATTTTTTTCCATTATTTTCTAGAAAATGTGGAAAAAAAATGAAAACTAATTTTTTTTTTACACAAAGTTGTCCGTTTATAAGATATTTCCAACACATAGCATTAGATAGCAAAAATTACACCCCAAAATACATTCTGCTACTCCTCCTGAGTATTACGATACCACATGTGTGGGACTTTTTCACTGCCTGGCCACATACAGAGGCCCAACATGCAGGGAGCACCATCAGGTGTTCTAGGAGCATAAATTACACATCTCATTTCTCAACCACCTATTACCACCACTTTTGAAGGCCCTGGAGCACCAGGGCAATAGAAACACCCACAAAATGACCCTATTTTGGAAAGCTAACACCCCAAAATATAATCTATGAGGCATAATGAATCTTGAACGGTTCATTTTTTTCCAAAAGTTTTTGGAAAATGTGGAAAAAAAATGAAAACACATTTTTTTTACACAAAGTTGTCAGTTTATAAGATATCTCCAACACATAGCATTTAGATAACAAAAATGACACCCCAAAATACATTCTGCTACTCCTCCTGAGTATGGCGATACCACATGTGTGAGACTCTACACAGCCTGGCCACATACAGCGATCCAACATGCAAGGAACACCGTCAGGTGTTCCAGGGACACAAAGCATGCACATACCAAGAATTACACCCCAAAATACATTATGCTGAGCAAAGCGTAAACAAAAGATTACCTGTGGTTGTAGTAGCGCAGTTGTACACAAGAGGATAGCACTGGTCCAGGCAGCAGGCAGGGACTTGGTCAGCAATGGCGAACACAATTGTCCAGGCAGCAGGCAGGGATACTGTCCATATACAGTCCAGGGTCAGTGCAGGCAGAGATATTGTCAGAAGTGCTAAAAATATTGGTTCTGGTAGTAGGCAGGAACATGTGGTTTGGTCAGTGTGACAGGCAGAGACATAATGGCAGTAAGTCCTACAGGCAGCAGGCAGAAGTAGGGCCTCGTTCAGGACAGAATGGGGACAAGGGTAGAGGCTTCTCCCACCCAAATCTCTTTGAAGCCTCCAAGTCTCCAGACCCTAATCTAGGAATGAGAAAACAAAAAAAATTGTTTTCTTCATCCAGAAAAACAATTCTGGAGCCCCTCACATATGTGAGACCCCTGTGTTGGATCCCACTAGTCCAGTAGCAGGGTACAAGATCAGTACATGAGGCAGGCAAAAAACATGGTCAAACAGTCCAAGGTCAGTTCCAGATCAGGCAGAGGTATGTACAGAATCGTTAGGCAGAAGCATGGACGAATAACAGTCCAGGGTCAGTTCCAGATCAGGCAGAGGTATGTACAGAATCGGCAGACAGAAGCATGGTCGAATAACATGCCAGGGTCAGTTAAAGAGCAGGCAGTGGCATAAGGGGTGTGAAGGTGTGCGAAGGCAGGGAACTGAAGATTACGTTTACCATACTTCACTAATAATTTACTGAAGTATGGTAACGGTGAAAACATTCACCTATGCAGAAGCCTGGTTGGGAAGGACATTGGGCACAATAATAAGATGTGTCTCTTCTGACTCCTCCACTGGTACACACCTTATATTTTTTTTTTACATCATTGGCCTGTTGGTCTGGGAGGGAGTCTATCTGAAAGGTGGCGTTCGGAGAGTCGACTAGGAACATCTGATCGGATGTTTTCTGGTGGGCCGTTCGGGAATATAAGGGCAGTGAAAACTTCCTCCTGGTAGCCAAGGAAGCGTTTGGGGTTTTGGGTGGAGTTGTGGTAAATGACATATGAGTTGTATATGGCCAATTGAAAAAAATAAATTGCGACTTTTTTATACCAATGGTATGTCTGTCTTGTGGCAAAGTAGGGTTCCAGCATTTGGTCATTGAAGTCGACTCCCCCCATGAACAAATTATATTCATAGATGCATTTTGGTTTTTGGATGGGGCCATTCCTTCTGGGGATTTCCACGAAGGTATCATTGTGGATCAAAGACAACATGTAGACATCCCTTCTGTCCCTCCACTTCACTGCCAAAATCTCCTTGTTTCGCAGACTTGCCGTTTCATCTTTTCTCTACTTCTTATTGACAAGACTTTGAGGAAAGCCCTTCCGGTTCTTTTTTACGGTGCCACATGCTGGCGTCTTCTTCCGGTGAAGGTTGTGGAACAGGGGCAGAGATGTGTAGAAGTTGTCTACATATAAATGGTAGCCTTTCTCCAGTAGGGGGTATATGAGGTCCCAAACAATTTTCCCGCTTGATCCTAAGTAGTCTGGGCAATGAGGGGGTTGCAGCTGGGTGTCCTTCCCTTCATACACTTTGAAGGCATATATGTACCCTGTGACTCGGTCACATAATTTGTATACCTTCACCCCATAGCGGGCCCTTTTGCTGGGAATAAATTGTTTGATTTTAAGCCTGCCACTAAATTTAACCACTTAAGGACCAGCCTCGTTTTGGATTTTAGGTGTTTACATGTTTAAAACACGTTTTTTGCTAGAAAATTACTTAGAACCCCCAAACATTATATATGTTTTTTTTCTAACACCCTAGAGAATAAAATGGCGGTCGTTGCAATACTTTTTTTTGCACAGTATTTGCGCAGCGGTCTTATAAGCGCACTTTTTTTTGGAAAAAATTATATATTTTTTTTAATAACAGTAAACAGTAAAGTTAGCCCAATTTTTTTTATATTGTGAAATATAATGTTACGCCAAGTAAATTGATATCGAACATGTCACGCTTCAAAATTGTGCCTGCTCGTGGAATGGCGTCAAACTTTTACCCTCAAAAATCTCCATAGGCGACGTTTAAAGAATTCTACAGGTTGCATGTTTTGCGTTACAGAGGAGGTCTAGGGCTAGAATTATTGCTCCCACTCTACCAGTCGCTGCGATACCTCACATGTGTGGTTTTCATATGCGGGCACTACTCGCGTATGCGTTTGCTTCTGTGCGCAAGCTCATCGGGACGGGGGTTTTTAAAATTTTTTTTTATTATTTATTTTACATTATTTTATTTATTTTTAAACTGTTAAAAAAAAAAAAAAAAGTGTCACTTTTATTCCTATTACAAGGGATGTAAACATCCCTTGTAATAGAAAAAAGCATGACAGGACCTCTTAAATATGAGATCTGGGGTTAAAAAGACCTCAGATCTCATATTTACACTAAAATGCAATAAAAAAAAAAAAGTCATTTAAAAAATATGCCTTTAAGAGGCGTGGGCGGAAGTGACGTTTTGACGTCGCTTCCACCCAGCAGTGTCATGGAGACGAGTGGGCGCCATCTTAGCCTCACTCATCTCCAGGCACTGGAGGGAGATGGACGGATCGCCTCCGCCGCTACCGACGGCTCCGGTAAGCGGCGGAGGGCACCGGATCACGGCGGGAGGGGTCCCCTCTCCCGCCACCGATAAAAGTAATCTCATGACGAATCCGCCGCAGGGACCACTTTTATCAGAAAGCCAGCCGCCGCATGAAAACTGAGATACTGGGGTTATGGCAGCTAGCTGCTGCCATAACAACGATATCCCCCTTCAAAGTTTGAACGTACAACGGCGTGTGGCGGTCCGGAAGTGGTTAACAAGGGACTCATCCACACATATGTGTTGGTCCGGGGTAAATAGCTGGGGGAATATTTCAGAAAAATAATTTAGTAGTGGCCGAATTTTGAAAAGCCTGTCATAATTTGGGTCATTTCGGGGAGGGCACTGAGTATTATCATTGAAATGGAGGAACCTCATTATCATGAGGTATCTGGTTCTGGGCATTACCTTGGAGAAGATTGGCATGTGGTGGATGGGGTGGATTGACCAATAGGAATTCAAAGTGTTTTTTTTGGTGAGTCCCATACAAAATGTGAGGCCTAAAACCTTCAACTCCTCCATCGTTAGGTCTCTCCACTTGAAGGGACGGGCATAATAGGACTTTGGATTATTTAAAATAAATTGCTGTGCATAGAGGTTGCACTGGGCCACAATTGTGGATAGCATGTCCTCTGTAAAAATTATATAAAAAAAATTGATTGGGGAAAAATTCTCAGTGTCCACCTGGACTCCTGGCTGGGCAGTGAAAGGGGGAATGTTGGCTTCTCCTGAATTAGGAGGAAGCCACAAGTGGTTCTGAAGGGCATAGGGAAGGCTGGCATGGGTACTTGGCCTTTCGTGCCGAGGTAATGTGGTGCTGGTGGATGGCACTGCCGTGCTGGTGGATTTGACTGCCTCCTCACCAGAACGCCTTAGAGTGGCGGGCAGAATATCTTCCTCCTCTGAGTCACTCAGTGTTCCACTACTGAGGACTGGATCATAATTTACGCCCGACTCAGAATCGGAGTTTGAAAGGGAATCAGAAAAAGATAGCTCCCCGTTGCTCTTGTCGGCCTGGGAAAGTATTTGGTATGCCTCGGCGGAAATGCATCTTTTGGACATGGTTGCTGGTGGTGATGTGACTACACAGGTGTGTGCTAAGCCTGATGAGCACAGAGGGGCACTAATGAGGTGGAACAGATGTGCACTGATGAGGTGGAACAGATGTGCACTGATGAGGCTGCACAGATGGGCACTGATTGATTGCACAGATGTGCACTAATGAAGCAGAACAGATGGGCACTGATTTATGGCACAGATATGCCTGATGAGGTGGCACAGATGGGCACTGATAAGGTGGCACAGATGGGCACTGATGAGGCGAAACAGATGGGCATTGATGAGGCAGAACAGATGTGCACTGACTGATTGCACAGATAGGCACTGATTGCACAGATGTGCACTAATGAGGCGGCACAGATGGGCACTGATTTATGGCACAGATATGCACTGATTTATGGCACAGATGGGCACTGATGAGGTGGCACAGGTGGGCACTGATAAGGTGGCACAGATGGGCATTGATAAGGTGGCACAGATGGGCACTGATGAGGCGGCACAGATGTGCACTGATTGATTGCACAGATGTGCACTGATGAGGCGGCACAGATGGGCACTGATTGGGACAGGTGGGCACTGATGAGGTGGCACAGGTGGGCACTGATGAGGTGGCACAGGGGGGAACTGATGAGGGGGAACAGATGGGCACTGATGAGGCGGAACAGATGTGCACTGATGAGGTGGCACAGATGGACACTGATGAGGCGGCACAGATTGGCACTGATGAGGCAGGACAGATGTGCACTGATTGATTGCACAGATGTGCACTGATGAGGCGGCACAGATGGGTACTGATTGGCACAGGTGGGCACCAATGAGGTGGCACAGGTGGGCACCAATGAGGTGGCACAGGTGTGTACTAATGAGGCGGCACAGATGGGCACTGTTTTATGGCACAGATATGCACTGATTTATGGCACAGGTGGGCACTGATGAGGTGGCACAGATGGGCATTGATGAGGTGGCACAGATGGGCACTTATGAGGCGGCACAGATCTACAATGATTGATTGCACAGATGTACACTGATGAGGTGGCACAGGTGGGCACTGATGAGGTGGCACAGGTGGGCACTGATGAGGTGGCACAGATGGGCATTGATGAGGTGGCACAGATGGGCACTGATGAGGCGGCACAGATCTGCACTGATTGATTGCACAGATGTACACTGATGAGGTGGCACAGATGGGCACTGATTGGCACAGGTGGGCACTGATGAGGTGGCACAGGTGGGCACTGATGAGGTGGCACAGGTGGGCACTGATGAGGGGGAACAGATGGGCACTGATGAGGCGGAACAGATGTGCACTGATTGATTGCACAGATGTGCACTGATGAGGTGGCACAGATGGGCACTGATGAGACAGCACAGATTGGCACTGATGAGGCGGCACAGATGGGCACTGATGAGGCGGCACAGATTTGCACTGATTGATTGCACAGATGTGCACTGATGAGGCAGCACAGATGGGTACTGATTGGCACAGGTGGGCACCAATGAGGTGGCACAGGTGGGCACCGATGAGGTGGCACAGGTGGGCACCAATGAGGTGGCACAGGTGGGCACTGATTGCAAAGATGTACACAGATGGACACGGATCACAGATGGCACAGATTGGCACAGGTGGGCACTGATTGGCACAGGTGGGCACATATCCCAAATAGACACTGTACTGATGGGGCACTGTTTGGGCACTGTAATGTGTGTTAAAACTCACTGAATCACAGATCACTGTCAGATCCTCTCTCTCTCCTCACACGCGGTCTCTGTCTGAGGAGATAGAGTCGGCAATGAGCGATGATCTCAAATGTTTACATTTGAGATGATCACTCATTGGCCACACCGATCGCTCTGTAAATGGCCTCTGTGATTGGCCATTTACAGCGATCTGTGACTGGCTGTGTCCAAGGGACACGGCCAGCACAGAATTTCCCAGATGCGCGCTCGTGAGCACGCACGGGGAGCGAGGAAAGGGGAGGACGTCATATGATGGCCTCCCAGAAATTGAGGTTCACGCTGTGGCCGTCATTCGGCTATGGCCCGGATGTCAAGTGGTTAATATTACATTCAGTCCTACCTACCTTGGGAATTTTTTTCTTTTGAAAATGTTGGGCATTGGGCCAAGTCCTACCTTCACCTAATGCCATTTTGTCACACCAGTATTTCTTTTATTTCTTTTGAAGAATCAGTTTATTGTAAATTTCAAGATTTCCTTTAAGTTTTTTTCTCTAATTCATCATACTGAGCTTGAGTCCTCAGTGGGGTAAGTTGGGCATACAGGGCATCAATGTCCTTATCTATGTTCATCAATTGTTTTTTATATTCTTCTTTTAGCAGGGTCATCATACCCATAGAACATTAATTTTGCTTTTTCCCCATTCTTTTTTTAATATCAGCACTGACATTGGTCAAAGTTTAAAAGATCTGAATTCTTAAGACTAGGGGATTGATGTTTTCATCTATATATCGCTTAAACAATCTAATGTGCCAATGTAGGGCAGATTTTTTTCTCTAATACCTTTTCTGAGGCTTGAAAAAAGGAGTAATTAAATTTGACTCCACCTGCTCCTTTTGCTGGAAGTCAGTTTGATAGCGAGACATTGTTGGCAGGTTATTGAATCATGCTTTGGAAGCTTGTTGTATGCAGATTATACCTTTACTTTCAAGGAGGATGTCTTTATCATGGTTTTACATCACGTAGACAAAAACAGGAACAAAGAGCATACAACTACATACACTGAGAGAGACAACACTTCCTCTGATTACACTACCATAGACACACACTACAGGACCACTCCCAAAATTAGAAGGCCATGGAGAAACAATGCAAAAACCACCAGGCCAATAGCAGTATTAGGGTTGTCACTACACAGAATATATAAGAAAGTACATTTATATATTCTATCTGAGCTAGGATGACCTAAAGGAGTATATTAAAGCATTCAAATTTCTCAAAGAGATACTGAGACATTTGTATAACCCAGTATGTCATTATACCTGTATATACAAATGGCAAAGGTTTCTGCTAAAGACCCTAAAGTAGCTGAAATCATGATTTCACTTCAACAATTCCCATTAGTATAAATAACATCCAGGAAAGCTGCAATACATGGCAATATATTAAATGTTCAGTCATATACTTAGTTAATGAGGATAGTCATATACTTAGTTCATGAGGATCATAGTATAACATTATCCCAGTACTGCCTAGCTCACAAAACCACTCAACTCATTTTACCAAGGGGGCAGAAAAATACTACTACACTAACCCAACTCCTAGAACCGCCCAATTCTTGAAGAAGAGGGGGCACGGAAAGGTACTTACAAAGTTTCTCTATCCTCCATACATGGGATTTCACATCACACTAGACATGCTGGCTGCTCAAGCTTCTTTTCCCTAAATCACCTGAGTGTTATAGTTAACATAGGCCTTATATATTGTATGAGGCAATGCCGCCCACCTCACTAGGGCGGTCTTAACCAGCCAGCCCACCACATGGTGGGAAATCTGGCAAATGGCGCCTGTACTCATGGTCTCTGGCTTCTCCGAAGACCACACATGTACGACGTCATGACATCATGCGTAGCCACATCATTTCCAGTTTTCCCGAACCTCACTACTGGGGACAGGAAAGCTGCTATGTCAGAGACCACTGATGACACACATCATCTGAATTCCCCTGCTGTGAGTGCTGAAAACTGTGCGTACCTGATGTGTGGATTTATGGGGACGCTGATGTGTGGATTTATGGGGAATTCAGATGTGTCTGCTAAATCCGCCCACACCATCCAGCCCCTTTTCTTCATGACTGATATAATGGTGTCCTGGAATTTCATCGTGAACAGAGGAACCATCATAAAGGAGTTAACAAACTTCAAGACCAGTGGAGAAGTGGGAACTTGCATCTACAGTGGAGTTCCACTGGTTAAGTTTATAACAAGTTTTTAAAAAGTGTAGCTGCTGACTTTTAATAAACAGACACTCACCTGTCCCACGGTCCAGCGATGCGACCGCCCAATGCCTCGCTCCTCTCCCCTGCCTGTCCGCGGCCCCGGCATTGTAAGTGTGGGCTCGCGGCTGTGACAGCTTGCGGTTTCACAGCCGGGGCACACTGCGCATACGCGAGTTGTGCTGCACTCTGTCAGTGGGCAGGCAATCTTCTGAGACCTGTGACGTGTTCCAGAAGATTGCAGGGAGGGATGGGTCCAGTGGTGTAGCGTGGGTTGTCAGCATCCGGGGCAAGGCAAGTAATTTGCGCCCCCTAACCTGTGGACTTTTAGCACTCCCCGAGTCCCTTCAAATACAATATTACTGACCTACCTGATTCCTATACTGACCACTACATTAACCTACTTGATTTCAACACTGACCAACCCGATTCCTTTACTGACCACTACACAGCTCACACTATACTGTCCTGCCTACAGTCTCTCTCCCCCCCCTCCCCGGGGCCAGTAACAAGACTCTTACGAGGGAGAAGGAGGGAGGCTCACATTTTTGCTTCTCTCCCCCGCGCTCTGGCTGCTGCCATGTTCAGTGCACTGTGATTCGGCGTCATGTGCGGAGGCGGGACTTCAGGAGCCTCACATGACCCCCATACGCCCAGTCACAGGGCGCCGGACACTTAACACAGCGGTCGGAGCGCGGGGGACACAGGAACTTGAAATTAGGAGGAGGCAGTCAGTAGTGACACATACTGGCGCCCCCCTAAATGTCACGCCCGGGGCCACGGCACCCCCTGCACCCCCCACGCTACGCCACTGGATGGGTCACCTAGGGGGAGAGAATGAGTCGCCTAGGCGGCCAGGTGACCAGACCAGGAAATGGAAGCTGGATACCTATCAAAACTGGGTACTCGCTCCCGCCCCCCCCCAAAATAAATTACATGCCAATTGTGGCATGTCAGGGGGCGAGGGGTACTTAAAGCAGAAGTTCCACTTTTGGGTGGAACTCCGCTTTAATTAAATGGATCTGAGGCAGTCTTCTTGAAAACTTTGAACAATAGCCACTATGAATGATATCCAGAATTCAATTTTCTTTCACCTCTTTCACCCAGGCCTCCTCAAATCAAAATGCCCTTGCCCTCCCAGAGAATTCAGAAATCAGAAACTTTTGTTACGTGACTTCACTCCTTGACTAGGCTTGGACTTAGCACTTTTGAAAAAGGCAGACTGGGTGTTTCTTTAGGGCTGTCTGTAATATTCTCACCAAGGTCTGTATGACCTTTCTTCACTGAAGTGATCCTTAGAAATTCTATTTGGATGAAAGGTCTGCTGCTGACCCTCTTTGTGAGATCAAGCCTAAAACTCAGTGAATAGCATTTTCCAAAGTTTTCCCAAACAAGGGCTTTCCCTCAAAAGGCATGGGATAAAGATTCTGTTTTGATTTATTATCAGCTGCCCAATGCTTCAGCCACAAGGCCCTTCGAGCTGTAACAGAATGAGCCATAAGTTGAGTTGCCATTCTGACTTGATCTACCTCTGCTTCTGCAATGAAATCTGCTGCCATTTTGAGGAACTGCATAGGTGATGCATTCCCACTTCTCTCGAGTAACTGGTCTCCACATCAGTTGCCACACTCTGAGAGCCATGGCAATAAAGGTCAATGCCACTGCTGGCCTACAAGAGGCACCTGCAAGCAAATAGACCCTTTTCAGATCTGTACCGTGTTAACTTGTGCAATGAGGCATTTACTTTGGGGAGAGTGTCCTAAAGTTCAGCATCCTTCTGATGAATGGAGTATAGTAATCCTATTTTGAGTATTTTTTTTATCAGGTCTCACTCATTTACCTCAAACATCTCATTTCAAAAATGAGAGGAAATGAAGGGAGGTCTTTCTAAAGCTCTGCTAATGTTTATTCTGCTTCCTCCCATAACGTAGCCTCCTTGACCACTTCTACAAAAGAAGAAGGAGAGATGGAAATCAACCAGGAATGGGGGAACACTACACTCTGTGTCACATCCCAAAATATAAATGGAGAGAAGCCGATGAGCCCCAAGGATAGTGCGGACATAGAGAGAGTGCAAATTAGGGTACACCCAAACAGTGTATATAAAAAATATAAAAGTTCACTTTATTGGTACAAAATAGAAAAATATAACAATGAATATGTACACATGTAAAAGCATTAATACATCTCAATTGAGGATAGAACAAGCTGCTAGACTAGAATCACCGATATGTTTCGGAGGCCAAAAAGAATTATTTTTTACATATGTGTGTCCTTCTTCAAGGTTAAATAGAAAAGCAGACTATTCCATATTAGATGTATTTTCAAATCTTAACTACTTGCTGCCCGCCCACCGTCATATGACGGCGGGACGGTGCAGCTGTTATCCTGGGCCGCCGTCATATGACGGCGCAGTCTTCCAGGCAGCCCAGGGGGCGCGCGCGCACTGCCGGCGGCGCGCGTGCGCGCCCGCCGCATCGCTCGGGTCCCGGTGCGCATGCCCAGCGGCCGCGATGTCCGCCAGGCACCCGCGATTGCCCGGTAACCGAGCAGGACCGTGGATCTGTGTGTGTAAACACACAGATCTACGTCCTGTCAGATGGGAGGAGACCGATGGTGTGTTCCTTGTACAGAGGAACACCGATCGGTCTCCTCCCCTTGTGAATCCCCTCCCCACACAGTTAGAATCACTCCCTAGCAACACATTAACCCCTACAGCGCCCCCTGCTGGTTAACCCCTTCATTGCCAGTCACATTTATACAGTAATCAATGCATTTTTATAGCAAGGATCGCTGTATAAATGTGAATGGTCCCAAAAATGTGTCAAAATTGTCCGATGTGCCTGCCGCAATATCGCAGTCACAATAAAAATCGCAGATTGCCGCCTTTACTAGTAAAAAAATAATAATAATAAAAATGCTATCCCCTTATTTTGTAGACGCTATAACTTTTGCGCAAACCAATAAATATACGCTTATTGCGATATTTTTTACCAAAAATATGTAGAAGAATACGTATCGGCCTAAAATGAGGAAAAAATTTGTTTAAAAAAAAAAAAAAAAAATTTGGATACTTATTATAGCAAAAAGTAAAAAATATTGTATTTTTTCAAACTTGTCACTCTTGTTTTGTTTATAGCACAAGAAATAAAAACCGCAGGGGTGATCAAATACCACCAAAAGAAAGCTCTATTAGTGAGGAAAAAATAATAAAAATTTAATTTGGGTACAGTGTAACATGACCGCGCAATTGTTATTCAAAGTGCGACAGCGCTGAAAGCTGAAAATTGGCTTGGGCAGGAAGGGGGTGAAAATGCCCTGTATGGAAGTAGTTAAAGACATGCACATCAGTGGATGAAAACGTCAGGCCAAAGGTATTTCACTCAGCTGTGCCTCAAAGCTTGATCTGTATGATTTTAATGGACTAGGAAATAAATCCCATGGGAAGTAAGTGAGTCCCATAAGTAAAATATGAGCTTGGACAAATTGCAGCCAAGCTCAAAAAAGAGGGGGGCAGGTATGGTGCTTGTCCCGAAGCAGTCAGGAAACACCAGAGACTCCTGTAAGCAAGCTCTGCTCACTGCACCCCAGATATCCATCCCTCCCTCTTTTGTGTGGTATCCTCGTGAGCATTGGTGGACTGCTTCGGGACAAGCACCATACCTGCCCCCCTCTTTTTTGAGCTTGGCTGCAATTTGTCCAAGCTCATATTTTACTTATGGGACTCACTTACTTCCCATGGGATTTATTTCCTAGTCCATTAAAATCATACAAAATTATACAGATCAAGCTTTGAGGCACAGCTGAGTGAAATACCTTTGGCCTGACGTTTTCATCCACTGATGTGCATGTCTTTAAGATTTGAAAATACATCTAATATGGAATAGTCTGCTTTTCTATTTAACCTTGAAGAAGGACACACATATGTCAAAAATAATTCTTTTTGGCCTCCGGAACATGCCGGTGATTGGGGCTCATCGGCTTCTCTCCATTGACCACTTCTACAAATGTGGGTACCAGGGAAAATTCAATGAGTGGAATCTAGATGAAATAGAAGGGTACAAATCTTATGGAGATGAAAGTAGCCTCTGTTCCTTTGACCTGCCTTTCTCTGAAAGCTTCTGGATACTTTCCTGCACTGCTTCTTTGATATAAGACTTCATCTCTCAATTGTTCACTGTTTTATCATTCGCTGCTTCCCTAAGACATTACAAACAGACTCACTTGTCAGGTTTGACAGGTAAAGCCGGAGCAGCACAAGACCCACCGATTTATCTTGAGGCTGATGCGGAGCACACTCTCTAGAGGAGCAGGAAGACCTTCTTCTGTGATAATGTTAGGACATGTGCTTTCATAAAGACTTATAGTGGCATGACCTTAGCTGGGGAAACTTGAGATGACTTGTATGTGCAGTGGGAGATGGTAAACTGGAACAACCTCTTGACAGACTTTTATTCTGTCAAAGCAGGGAGTACTCTTTAAACAAAAAAAATCAGGTGAACATTTTTAAAGATATCATTACTTTTCCATTACATTCTTCAGTACTTTTGCGGGCAAAGAATAAGGACTCATAGAGGCTCTGAATATAAAAAAAAAGGCAGACAGAAAGAGAGTAAACTAAAGCATACAGGTCAGTAAGCTCTTAGGGAACTAGACAGAGCAGGAAAATAAGCATGAGAGCATTCCCTTAACAAGCAGCAGCTGCATAGAGGGGAGTCCGACCTGTTTAGAAGAGTTCCATGTCAATTAGCTGCAGTGAGCTGTGAGAAGCCCAGGAAGGCCACAACCCCAATGCATGACATATCCAGATAATAGGATTCTGCCAAGTCAGAGGCTGACCTGTAGATCCAGCACCCACAGCATACAGAGCTGTCATGGGAAGCAGAATACAGGTGCGAGTGCTCCCAAACAATGAGAACAAGCTGCTGGAGCACTGCAATTAGGCCAGTATGGAAGGTAGCGAACAAGGAGTAAAGAAGAAAAATAAAAAACTATCCACCAGCCAGCCAGTGCAGCAGTAGTTTATATTGCTGTTACCATATATCCCAATCTGTAGTCACCTAGCTGAAATAATAATTTATACTGGAGGCATAAAAGGAACCTAAGCACCATGGGTGCACACCAAATGGGAAATTTGTAGCCCAAAACAGGGGGCCCCCTTGCCCAGGAGAGGCTGAAACTGGAAAAAAGGGAAAGATATAGTGGAACCAAAATACACAAAAGAAGAGTCCAAAGCAAGGATGTAAAAAGAACAGTAAGTAGAGGGTCCAGTCCTAATGTTAGAGGTTGTCCTGGAAGAGTCAGAGGTTGGAACTGACCCGTAGTAGGCTTACTGGAACAGAAGTGTGCAAGTCTAAACATAAGCACTGTAGCCACATATTTTACACAGTGTCTTCTGATAGCTCTGCCAGAAAAAATATCTGCATTCTGTGCAGAAAAAATGCCTTTGTGAAATAAGCCTTTAACCACTTCCAGACCGCCCGCCACACATATACTACAGCACGGCGGCCCAGCTGCACGAAACAACATACCTGTGCGTCGTTTTGTGCATGAGATACTGTGGGGCATGCGCGTGTGATCACTCCACTGAGAGGCAGAATGGGGATGTAAACAAGGCCCCATACTGATAGGGGACAACAGTGAGATTGGCTGTTCCTAGTAATCAATAACAGTGATCTCTGTGTTGTCCCAGTGAGCCCATACAGTCAGGACACTGAGGGAACACAGTTAACCCTTTGATCGCCCCTAGTGTTAACCCCTTCCCTGTCAGTGTCATTTATACATTGATCAGTGCATTTTTTTTTAGCACTGATCACTGTATATGGTGTCATTGGTCCCCAAAAAGTGTCACTTGGGGGGTCAGATTTCTCCACTGCAATGTCGCAGTCCCACTACAAATCGTAGATCGCCACTATTACCAGTAAAAACAATACAAAAATTAGAAGTCCCTAAATCTATCCCCTATTTTGTAGACACTATAACTTTTGCACAATCCAATCCTGGTCATTAGGGCGATACAACACTGTGTCGCTTTAACTGACAATTGCGCGGTCATGTGACCTTGTACCCAAACAATATTGATGTCCTTTTTTTCCCCCACAAATAGAGCTTTCCTTTGGTGGTATTTGATCGCCTCCTGCGGTTTTAATTTTTTGTGTCAATTTTTTAAAACATTTAAATTTTTTCTGTCTGCTATAATACATGTCTAAAATTTTAACAAAACCTCTGAGGAACTTATGCTTGAAAATCAACATTATATTATGCTTTATACCTGAGATAATCTGGATAAATCAAATCTCACACTTTTTCAAATACTGTAAAAAGTAAGTTATAACAGTTTTTTTTTTTTTGTGAATAAGCAACGCTTCCATGAAATGTGGAATTTTCAGGATTGTTTCATTTACTGAATCCTATTTCTTTCAAATGCATAGACTGCTCTTTATTCTGTGGATATCATTTAAGTTATGCTGGTCACACAGCATTTTTAGCTCTCCTTCCTTGCACAAAAGTAATGACATCCTTTTTGTTCACTGTTTCAACTGCATGTAGAGCGTGAGGTGATATCCATTAAGTGTATGTTATTATATCATTTGTCAAAAGTTCATCACATCTGCACATGGAAGAATTTTATTTATATAACTCTTGCTCATGCTATTGTATTAATTGGATATGTTACATAACTTTACCAGAAAATGTTTTAGTTGGGATAGGTTTCTACGATGATAAGAAACAGTCTTTGTATGAAATAAAACATACTCTCAGTTTTCAATAAAACACATTCCGATCTTGTTGGATAGTTATCTTGTAACAGTGTCAGGCTGTGAGGTACTGTCCTGGCGTGTGATCTAATTGCTATATCTACTGTATGCTTGTATGGTATTTGTTGTTAGTTTATTTTTTGTTCCACTGTAGACGTTTGAAAATGTCAATTTCATTTTAATGAACTGTAAGGGCTGATTACAGGCAATTTTGCTGACTTCTCTTTTAAGGGGTTCAAGATTTAAAGCATGTTTGTTATAGCGGATGTTATATCTGTGAATTGAAGGGTTGGTTAAAGTATGAGACCGTTTTTTGTGAAAGTAACAAACCTGAGCTGTATTTTATCACAATATTGCGTGTTGGACAATGGTAGATTGTAGTTTACATTGGTGCTGAGTGTAGAGAAGATCAACTTTTACATTTTGTTCAACTGATTTGAGAAAAATACTTCAGGTCATCATTTTTTTTCAGACCTCTGTGTTCCAGCCAGTTCTGCTACGACAAAGATTATTGAACAATTACAGTAATATGGTCAGGAGTGGCTACCTCTTCTTTTTTTTTTTTTTAATGCAACCTCTAACACAGTCTTATGCCCTGTACACATGGTCGGATTTTCCAACAGAAAATGTGTGATAGGACCTTGTTTTTGGAAATTACGACTGTGTGTGGGCTCCATCACACATTTTCGATCGGAATTTCACACAAAGTTTGAGAGCTTGCTATAAAATTTTCCGACAACAAAATCCGTTGTTGGAAATTCCAATCGTGTGTACACAAATCCGACGCACAAAGTGCCACGCATGCTCAGAATAATTTAAGAGACGAAAGCTATTGGCTACTGCTCCGTTTATAGTCCCGACGTACGTGTTTCACGTCACCGCGTTCAGAATGATCGGATTTTCCGACAGCTTTGTGTGACCGTGTGTATGCAAGACAAGTTTGAGCCAACATCCATCGGAAAAAATCCATGGATTTTGTTGTAGGAATGTCCGATCAATGTCCGACCGTGTGTACAGGGCATAACAGTCTCAGTATAATTTTGACCTATAACCTCTATATACAATTACCTTCAACACTAAGTGGATATAAACATGCTTGGGCAAATACAGATCTATATTCAGACAAAAAAGTTAACAAATAAATTAAAAACTTATATAAATTAAAAAATTGGGGAAGACTCAATGTCGTCACTTTTATGTTTCTATAAAATTCAATTCAAGTGAGGTCACACTCATTTTACATGCGTGTTTGCATACCTGGGAACTTTAAAAGTTGGTGAGCATAAGATTAGGGCTGGCAAGGGTAGTGGATAAAATAGAGGCAATGGTTACATTGGCCAAATATGGGGTTACCAGTGCTGTGCTTTATTAGTAACAGGCTTGCAGTGGTTTCAATTATATATTAATACTATCTTCTAAACAAACAGCATTGACTTAACAATACACAGGCAAAGAGGCAATTGTAATGATATATAGGCAGCAAATAAAATTATTTGCATGTTTATGCATCAGTCACTATGCAGAATGAACTCTGAGTTTGGTAGGATATTGGGATCACAATCTAATGTCTATGCAGTGGCGGCCGCTCTATTAGGGGTGTAGAGGCACCTCCCCCCTAATCTATGCGCACAACATCTAATCCACATTTATAGTGCTGGACTTATGGATTTCAATGGGGTTTGTTTTTTTAAGCACATGATTAGAGCCTGAGGCACAGAGTACTGCGCCCTGAGCCCACCCGGGTTGTGTGACAATAGCAAATTTTTATTTAATATCGACTTCCTGCTTCCCTCCCGGCCAATCAGGAAGTGGCTCTTAAGACCCAATTTGGCCATGAAGAGAAGCAACCTTATTGGCCGCCGAGGAGGAAGCTGCCGAGGAAGAGGTGACGCAAGGGAAAGCCGAAGCTGCCTGTGACCTAGATGGGGCAAGTGCCGGGCTGGTGGGCGGACGGGTGAGCGACGGGGGGTAGTGTTTGGTGTCTGTGCTGAGAACGTGCTCCCAGCACAGTTACCGGTGCCTGACCGAAAGCTCATGATCGCAGCTGCTTGCGATCGGGAGTTTTCGGACCACGTGACTGCCAATTAAGGTGGTCACATGATCTTAAGCCCTGCCCCACCTCATAAACCTCTTAAAGTGCCAGGAGGCACAGCACAAAAAGGTTAAATAGTTCATTTGGACCAAGCTGGTCCAAAATGAGCTATTTACTTCCCTTACACCTGCAGCAGTGGTCAGCACTATATAAAATACAGTATATTTAGCATCAGTTACATATAGTATACAGAATTGTGTTGCAGCAGCATGATGGTAACTTCCCATACTGTTTCCTGAACAAAATTAAATTGAGCTGAGTACTGCCATTCACAGGGAGCTTTATATTCTATGAATGAATACAAAGCTTCCTTTGAGGAAGCCAGAGGTTGGATCGGGAAATCATTCCTCTAGTGATGACAGCAATGCTGCCACTAAATAAATTACTTCTGCCCACAGCAGCAGCCAGAAATATGGCATTGGCAAACAGTTGCCATTTTAACTGCCCTTTTAAAGTGTTACTAAACCCAGGACCCTGCAGTCACTATATCTGGTCTCCCACAGTACACAGAATATGTAAATGCAATTATTTTAGTAAAAATAAACTGCTAAATATATTTTCTCATCAGCAGTATATAGCAGTCTATTGACTTCTATCAGTATCTGGCTGAGCACTGGTTAAAGCTTGTAGGAGGATTTTCATTGTGCTCTGACTGTCCTATGAGGCTGCATGACCCCTTACTTTCTGTTTGGACAGCGCTGATTGGCCCTGTGCTGATCACATGCACCCTAAAAAAAAAAAAAAAAAAAAAAAAAAAAAAACTCTCTAGCAATACACATGAAACTGAGCATGTACAGAGTGAATCCATCAAACAGCCTTTTTACACAATGCAGAGGATTAACCCCTTAGGTTCCATAATAGGTATAACAAGCGTGCTTTACTGCATATACAGACTGATTTTACTGTTGTGGCTTTAGTAACAATTTAAGGATGATTGCCAGAGCTTTATCAGTGGTTTGACCTTGCCAGAGAATAATGTTGCATTAATGGGCTATTCCCTATAGTAGAAATTGGGTCAGTAAAATGCAAGTTGAGCATTCAAGGTAAGAACAGGCTATTTGGACTATGCCAAGTTACTGTTCACATGTGCTCACAGTAGAACTTTGAATGCCACTGGTTAAGGAGAACTCCACTTTTGTAGGAAAAAAATTTGTAAAAAAAAATAAAATAATATAGAGTATACAATTGTGACATAAGTTATATTGTAATTGAATGTTATTAAAAAATTACATTTTCTTTTTAATCTGCAGTTCAGTAATTTTCTGTAAAGTGCAATGCAATATGGCTATTTGGAGGCATTCTGCACACAGATAGTACAGAATGTGTACAGGATATGTACGTCCCCTGAAAATGTAATTTCCTGCTTGTGCGATTGGCTTACTGAATTTCCCAGAAGTCTGCACTAACATACAAATTCGATTTTGAGCATCCCCTGCAACAAAAATGGCATTTTTCGTGAGATACTCCCAAAGGAAAATCACATCTAAAGGGATGCAGAGCCTGCAATTTTCCTCATTAGAGCCCTGCAGTTGCAGCAGCTGATTGATAATTACAAAACCACTCCCATTAGATTCACTTCACACATGGACACAGACAAACAGCTATTCCTTCAGAATAACAAAATGTAGGACTCTGCAACATAGTTTGTTAAAATCCCTGCAATGTACATAGATCACTCAGAGGGGAATATTTTTTTTGTCAACAAAAGCAAAGTTATTATGTTAGAATTCCAATAAAGCTGTGGCCTTGCCCTTTCCAACCTAATCTGTTTATCTTTGGGGAGGTTACTTGTTAAGTTAGTTATGGCTTTAAGCCTATGTTTCTCAGCAGTCAAGTAGGATTCAGTTCAACAACAAAGGCAATACATGGACTGCATCAATGAAGACTCGGCCAGACAGCATCGGTTGGCAGGACAGCAACTAGGAACTTTTATATCTAAAAATCGGTAACTGACTCTGAGCAGCATGATAAGCAAGTGCTGGCTTTACTGACCTAGCCTTTAGCCCATATTGGCTATGCAGAAATCCTGCCCTAATTAGTGGTACATGTCAGACACCCTTTAGGCAGAAATGCAGGGTGCTGATATATCTCTGTGCTGTTTTAGCACTGAGTAATACTTGTTTTATTTCTCTTGTATGGAAAGTGGGGTGAAGGGGTCACAACTAGGGAATGTACAAAGAGAAGCAATACAGAATAAGTACATATAGTGTACATATAGTTAACCACATATTTACTTGAGCTATAAAATTATCTGTTTGAAGTTAAAATGACAAATTCTCAGTGATAAATGTATTACCAAAGTATACCTGCATAGGCATAGCAATATCAAAGATGAATATTGCAAATACCTTGATAAAATGTCACTGCCAGGCTTTTGATTCATATGGTTGCTGAATTAGTAAATGACCTCCCTTATGAGAATTTTGCTTGCCTGCAGTAAGACTGAATTGTTCATCAATCTCCAGCTCCCCTGTTTATAACAATACTGTCATATGCATCTTCTAAATAATTATTTAGACCTATCTGAGGTTGTGACACCTTTTCACACATTATAGTAATTTTGTTTCATTTGAGAAGTGCAGAGAAGTGCACATTTAAAATAGCTTGATTTCATGAAATTCACAGACGGTGGTAACAATAAATACCATAGTTAAAGAGATATTCAACCCAAAACCAAAAATGTAATATATTGCAGCTTACCAATCATTAGAGGCGGTGGCTGCATCCGTTTTCTTTTTTTAGTCTTTGTTCCCTCTGTTTTCACCTGGAAATCTAGCCAGTAACACACCTGTATTAGAGTGCCTCCATTCTGGATGAAGGAGCACAGGGTCACCTTTGGATGGCAGTATTGTCAGTTTGGGGGGAGAAAAGTGTTAGGGTATCTAAATCTGCTAGAATATCTAATAAAAATTGAATTCAAACTCCAGCTCACACTTTATAAGTTGTTACAGCACAGTTTTTTTCCCTTTTAGGATAAAGGTTTTACACAGATAAATAAAAGCTGACCCCTGCCAGTGCACCCCTGTTAGTGGTAATTGGTTTGTCTCATTCCTCCAACTGCTACATCTGCAAGAGTGCTTGTTCTTTTGAAAAACAATAGACTTACTGGCTGGATCGCCAGGTGAAAATATAGAAAAGACAGCTTAAAAAAGAAAACAAATGCAGCAATCACATCTAAGAATTGATAATATGCACGATAATAAATGTTAGCTTTTGGGTTTAATACTGCTTTAACTAACAACATTTAGTCAAAAACTGTAGGAAATGTACAAGACAGTCATACTGGTTTACCTGCAAATCTTCTGTTTAATCAGTGTATATGTTTGTTTTTTTTTTCTCCCATTTCACTACGTTACTTAATAAGAAAGTGAATTTTCTATGTGTACAGATGAGACTAAATTAGATGACTGTATACTGCATTGTTCTTAATTAACTGAGCACATTTTACAAAGCTAACTGTAGAAAGAGCCCTGAAGACCAGAACTGTTTTGTGTCTTACATATGTTCCCAGCAGATGGGGCTGCCTAACTACAATATGCAACAAAGCAGCTGCTTGGGGCAAAATCTGTTTGCTATAGTTATGACACTTTGTGTTAAATAAAGAGCCTTAAGCAATTTACAGCAATTTCATCTCTATTGTCAGATACTGCCTCGTCCATAATTAAAAAGAGAAAAATCTGTTTTTTTTTGGTCCTTGCTAAATTAAAGCTGCATTATTAGTGAGTTTATAGAGCGGTTTACTTCTGCATTTTTTTTACAAGCACAATGTTGTGTTGCTATGGGTATATAATTTTAAGAAGAAAAAAAAAAAAAAACCTCACACACACTTCCTGCAGCACCGTGGCTTCTAGTCAGTGACTTTGATGTATGCAATGGGACTTTGTAGAAAATTTGACCTGTCTGGTTTTCAAACTTAATCTTAAAGCTGAAGTTTAGGTATTACAAATTTTCATAGTTACTTTGGTCCTGATGAACAGAGTGGACAACCTGTTTGGTTGTCATTGGATGAAAAGATGGCAACTTTTTGACTGGTTGACAGCGGCTTTAATTTTTTGCACCCTGAACCCTGCTCTACATGCTGATATGCAAGCCCTACCCATTTCAGCTTAGGGAGTTGGGGTGGAGCCTGTTGCACTTTGGCATGCTTGCCTTGGGTTACATAGCACCTTTTCATAGCACTTATTCCAAGTACTAGCAGCTCATAGAGGTTAGTTAGGATGTTTGGAGGTGTGGATTTTGATAAGCAATATGATAGAAACTCAAACTGTATTATAAAGATAACGCTCATAATGACTAGTATTCTGGAAAATAACTCATCTAACGTACTCAAGTACATAAGATAGTGATAAATCCAACAAGTCCCAGCAGACTAAAAACTAGGTAATTTTTCTTTATCAATGCAATGCAATGATGGAACAGAACGAATGTATATTTTGTTATGTGAGTGACATTGTAATATTTGAGATGCTATCATTTTCTTTTGGCTACAGTGCACCCAGGGCTGGACTTCAATAAAGCAATTCAATAACGCTGGTTTACCCACATCCAATTCTCATGACAGGAGAGTGTGTCCGGCTCACAATGGAGCCAGTTTATACACCTCCAGGGCAGTCACAGTCCACATTTGGAAAGCGTCCTGTGCGTTTCTGGTTCCGATTTAGGTGTAAATTTAGGAAAAGAATTTGGACCTTATTCTCACCTGAATTGATGAACAGGCACACACCGGACCCCTTGCTGTGAGCCGTGGCCGCAGCATGTGTAAACCTAGACTTAAGCAACCAAGCCTCACCTCACTGTTTGGCCTTTGAATTTGTGTGAGCAAGTGTTCCATGAGAACACCAAAGTCAGTGAATCTGCAGCAAGAGGTAAGGAGAAGGGTGGTGGTGGTGGTGGTGGGGGGGGGGGTCTAGCTGTGGAGAAATTCAACAAAGAACAACTTTTCCCTGGTTAAACAATTTGCAGACTGAGGGGACATTATTAAAAGCAGAAAGTTTGCCTCAAGCCCCTACTTAAAATCTACACTAGCTAATCCCAGTACTCCCAACTTGACCTCCTTACCCGTTAACCTTATGCTGACTGAAACCATGCTCCAGTCATTATGCCTTCTATGTTGAGAACAAAAGACATATCTAGAGATGTGCTTCTATTTGAGATAGCATGACTGCTCAGTGATTGTTTTTGAAACAAGTGTTTCCTCTTTCTATTTGTTTTTTGGACTCTGTTATTTGCTTTTAAATTATGTTTTTTTTAATATATCCTTTTTGCCCTTTTCTATCACTTTTTAAACAGCATTTTTTCTGTTTAGTTGTTAACTAACTAAAGAGAGTGGTTAAAGTATATGTAAACCCTCACCTTGTAAAACAACCCTTTGAGTTTAAAATAGAATTGAATGGCAAAATACAGTGCCATGAAAAAGTATTTATACCGCTTGAAATTTTTCACATTTGTCATGTTACAATCAAAAACGTAAATGTATTTTATTGGGATTTTATGTGATAGACCAACAAAAAGTGGCACATAATTGTGAAGTGGAAGGAAAATTATAAATTGTTTCCAAAATGTTTTACAAATAAATATCTGAAAAGTCTGGCGTGCATTTGTATTCATTCCCTCCTACCCTGATACCCCTAACTAAAACCTTGTGGAACCAATTGCCTTCAGGAGTCACCTAATTAGTAAATAGATTCCACCTCTGTGTTATTTAATCTCAGTATAATTACAGCTGTTCTGAGGTTTGTTAGAGGACCTTAGTGAACAAACAGCATCATGAAGGACAAGGAACACACCAGACAGGTCAGGGATAAAGTTGTGGAGAAGTTTAAAGCAGGGTTAGGTTATAAAAACACATTCCAAGCTTTGAACATCTCATGTAGCACTGTGCAATCCATCATCCGAGAATGGAAAGAGCATGGCACAACTGCAAACCTACCAAGACATAGCCATCCACCTAAACTGACAGGTCAGGCAAGGAGAGCATTAATCAGAGAAGCAGCCAACAGGCCCATAGTAACTCTGGAGAAGCTGCAGAGATCCACAGCTCAGGTGGGAGAATCTGTCCACGGGACAACTATTAGTCGTGCACTCCACAAATCTGCCCTTTATGAAAGAGTGACAAGAAGAAAGCCATTGTTGAAAGAAAGCCATAAAGAGGGAGATGAGCGGAGCCTAGCGGAGCAGACATGCATTGTTAGAGCTCCGCACCGCTGAGGAGAGAAGAGAAGGACAAAGCGGAGCCTGCAGGCTCAAAAGGTATCCATTTGAACCTTTTTGCCCCAGGGAACAAACTGTGAAAGTTTGGGCAGGAAATATGGTACTGGGAGGAAACCGTGGCAGAAATAAAAATCACCTCACAAAGAGCTCACAGGCACTCACTGCAGCTGAAGCAGCTCCAGTCACCTCACAAGATACAGCATCAGGGCGCTCTCACAGACAGAAAATGTCACAGCAAGACTCTCCATTTGAGTCAGATACAGAACAAATCCTCTCACAAACTTCTCCACAAGCCTCCTCAACATCCCCAGTAATATTATTACAATTTGAAAAGGTGCTTCATAAGGCTTTAAAACAAACCTCAGACCAAATAACAAAAAGCCTAACCAAAGAAATAAGAGAGCTGGGAAACCGCACCGCAGCCTTAGAAATAAAAATGGATGAAATTGAAATTACAACCCAAGTAAATATAACAGAATTGGAACAATTAAAAGAAGAGAATTTAATACTTCAAACTAAGCTCGAAGATTACGAAAATAGAGCCAGACGTTCAAACTTGCGTATAAGGGGAATACCTGAAACTGTGACAGACCTGCAATCTACTATTACTGCTCTATTACAAGAACTAAAGCCAGATATCCCTATTGAACGTTTAGAACTGGACAGAGTACACAGAGCCCTCACAGCCAAAAAGAAAAATGGACCCCCACGTGATATAATCACAAAATTTCATTATTACAGAACGAAAGAACAAATACTAATTGCTGCAAGAGAAAAAAAGGAACTTAATTTTCAAGGATACAATTATCAAATTTTTGCTGACCTATCCCAACTTACTATTACTAAAAGACGATCCATGAAACCCCAACTAATGGAACTGCAACGCCACAACATTATGTATCAATGGGGCTTCCCCTTTTCAGTCAGATTTAACTACCAAGGTACAATTTACAGAAGCAGATCAGCAGATGAATTACAACAAACCCTTTTAAAATTAAATCTGACAGAACCCACCAGCAGCAACTCTCCCACACGCAGAAGAATGGCATCATCTTCACCTTCAGGCAGCACTCAGAAAATTTCAGAACAAAATGGGAATCATCATTCTCACAAAAGAGGCCGTTATGCTACATCATCCATGGACCAAGAAGATTCAATGGACTGACATCCTAATTCCTGATATCTCTTCATTTATTATACTAAGAGATGGTTCTCTATAAAAAAACCTGTATTTATAACTGAATGTAACTGCATTCTGATAGTCACACACTGTGTGGGATCATGTTACATTCCAGTTATATTTCTTATTACTTCTGATTCATATAGCCTTAGAATATATAAGTGAAATAAGGAAATTCTTGTTCAGTTATATATTATCAGGTAATAACAATAGATTTATTACTTTTTAGGACAAATATGTTCAATAATCCAGAAGTAATGGAAGCTTTTTCTTTCTTTTCTTAAAACAAATATATTATTACCTAACTAGTTCCTAGAATTATGTTTTTGTTTATTCTAATCTGAAGCAATACAACCTCAATTTTATGAGTTAACATATCTAAACAGTTACATATGAATAAAATATGTAATTGTTTACTCTAAAAGGGTTAAAATCCCAAAATAATTCAAACTATCTTCATCAATACCAAAGTTATTAACAGTACCTTTCTAACTGAATTATTTAGCCTAGGGCAAGACTAACCATATACAACCACCCTGGAATAAATAATTTCAACAAAAACTATATTCTGTACTCCAATTAATGAAACATCATTTTGATGTCTTTTGACATAGCACTTCTCTCCCGTAAGCGGAAGATCCGTGTACCCCCATTAGCCCTCCTCATTCTCCCAACCATATTATGTGGGAGTGTGACGAAGGCACTTATTCCCCTGAGAGAGATATTTATTCTCTTTCACGGGTAATTTGTGATTACTTGCAAAAAATAATTTATACAATGTATCATCTAATCTCATATGTTTTTTGTTTACTCTTTACTCCAGAATTCACTGGTTTCTTTTCTATCTATTCATCTCTTCAGTCCACACAGGTTGATCTGCTCAGTCAGCTCTGCATAACAAAAAGTAAGTCAAAACTATTTGATCTGTTGCCATGGCACCACTGAATATACTTTCCCTGAATGTTCAGGGAATAAATGTCCCTCAAAAAAGGACCAAAGCCCTCTGTACTTTCCATAACAAGAAGGCTCACATAGTATGCCTCCAAGAAACACACTTCACCAAAGATTCTACTCCAAAATATATTTCTCCTTTTTATCAACAAATTTACACGGCTTCTGCCTGTACTAAGCAAAGGGGAACTCTAATTGCATTTCACCGATCCACACCATTCACCTTATCATCAGAAATTAAAGACCCAGAAGGTAGATACCTGATACTCATGGGTTATATAATGGATACAGCAATCACGGTGATTTCCTTCTACACTCCTAACAAACAACCTACACCATTCCTCTCACATATATTACAAGTGATTAATACACACAAAATAGGAACAGTGATAATGTGTGGGGATTCGAACCAGGTCCTCCTCCCATTTCTAGATAAATCACCTTTTACACCATCCAAAATAACCTCTAGATTACCTTTTTCTCAACTTCTTTCCAAATACAATCTGGTAGATTCATGGAGAGAAAGTAACCCAATGAAAAAGAAATTCACTTATTTCTCGCACCCTCATCAAACCTTCACCAGAATAGATCATATTTTTCTAACAATAGGAATGATACCAGAAATTATTGCATCAGATATAATTCCGATTCCGTGGTCTGACCATAATGCAGTATACACTACTATAGCCTCAGCCATACCAAAAGCGCATGACCCAACGTGGTACTTACCGGACATAATGCTCAAACACCCACTACATCAGATGGCCATTGAACAAGCTTTAAAGGAATACATATCAATTAATAATACAACAGACATCTCCCCAATAACACTGTGGGAAGCTCATAAGCCTGTCTTGCGTGGTACAATACAAAGACAAATGGCACTATTTAAACGGGAACGCAAAAATCTAGCAAAAAAACTAGAACTCAATTTTAATGCAGCCTACATATCATTTCAAGATAATCCATCTCAGAGTACAAAATCTCATCTGGAAAAATCTAGATTGGAATACGATCTATTTCTCACTGAGTCAGTTGATAAATCCCTCAAACGCTCCAAACACAATTTCTACATGAATACAAACAAACCAGGTACATATTTGGCTCGGGCATTAAATTCAACTAACAAATCTTTCAAACCAATACGCTTGAAATTATCAAAAAATGTTTACACTTGTAATCCAGTTAAAATAGTCCATAAATTTCACTCACATCTCGCAACTTTATACAAGACAAACAATGAATTTAATCCTACAGAGGCTGAATCCTTCTTCTCAAAAATAACCTTACCTGAGTTATCTCAGAATCAAAAAAAGCAGTTTGGATGAGCCTATAACTATAGATGAAGTTGCTAACGCCATAAAAGACCTAAAACTTAACAAAAGACCAGGCCCAGACGGCTACTCGGCTTTATACTATAAAACATTCTCAGAAATACTCTCTCCCATTCTCACTGAAACTTTTAACAAACTTCTAGATGGACATTCTTTTCGGCAAGAAACACTAATGGCAATTGTTTGTATGATCCCAAAACCCCTTTCTGATGATACTTCCTGTGTGAATTATCGGCCTATCTCTCTGTTAAACCTCGATATTAAATTATTAGCAAAAATAATAGCAAAACGCCTCAATAGCATTATAGGAAAATTAATACATAGAGATCAAGTAGGCTTCATGCCAAATAGACAGGCAGGCGATAATATACGCAGGGCAGTGTTATTGGCACATATTGCTAAAAAACAGAAAATCCCTTTATGTTTTCTATCTCTCGATATTAAGAGGGCATTTGACACAGTATCCTGGCATTATATGTAATATTCATTACAAAAATGGGGTTTTGGACCCCACTTTTTAACATGGATCAAAGCATTATATAATAAACCCAAAGCCTATATAAAATATGCTGGATACAAATCTGAAGCCTTTAATATCGAAAGAGGTACCCGACAGGGTTGCCCATTATCTCCCTTATTATTTGCCCTTATACTCGAACCCATGGCCCAATACATCAGAACAAACCAAACTATAACTGGCATTGAAGTAGGAGGTATTACACACAAATTATGTATATTTGCAGACGATATATTACTTTTTCTATCATCACCACAGGTCTCTGGTCCTAACTTAATACCAGCTCTTGATGGATTTGCAGCCCTATCCGGCCTTATGATTAATCCTAAGAAATGCCTAGTGCTTAATATTTCACTCACAAACATGGAATTGATCCCGGCTAGGGCTGCACTCCCATTCACATGGGCAGAAAAATCAATCCCATATCTTGGAATTCATTTAACAGCATCTCATTCTGACTTATTCTCAACCAATTATCCTCCTGTATTAAGACAGATCACAAATCTAATAAAACAATGGTCGCAACTTCCTTTATCCTGGATAGGGAAGATTAATGCAATCAAAATGACTATTCTACCCAAATTGCTTTATCTATTCAGAGTCCTCCCTATTCCAATTCCTTCCTATTTTTTGAGAATAGTACAAAAAAGAGCAACTTCGTTTATATGGGGCTCTTCTAAACCACGTATACCTATACACCCACTACATCTTCCCAAAAATAAAGGAGGCCTGGGATACCCTAATTTTACTAACTACTACAGAGCAGCACATTTGGCCAGTCTGTCCAAATACCATGCAAAACAGGAAATCCCATTATGGGTATTTATAGAGGCTTCAGAAAATGACCCTCTATTAATATCAAATTTATTATGGCTTGAACCTAAAGACCGCTTTAAAATTCATAATCCCATAACTAAACACTTCTTATCTCTCTGGGATAAACTAAAAACCAAATATCAGTTACAATCTCCACACAATCCTCTCCTTTCTTTTATCAGAAATCCGGCCTTTTATCCGGCATGGATCTACCCAAATTCTTTTAAAGCTTGGACAACATCAGGCATTCAGACACTAAATGACTTCATAGCATCTAAATCATTCCTTTCATTCCCATCGCTTAGAGAAAAATATGATCTACCAAACTCTGAGATATTTAGATATCTCCAAATCAAAAATTTCTATACACCATTCCTAAAGGGGGATACACCATTATCCCAATTATCCATTTTTGAATCAATCTGTACAAAAGATCCTAAATTTTGCTAAAGGTACAATTTCATCACTTTATAATCAATTATATGGAGTAGCAAATCTTAATAGACCTTCTTACGTTCAGAGGTGGGAGGAGGACCTGGGACGAACTTTAGAAGACACGGACTGGTCCAACATATGGCTCACATCTAAGTCATCTTCACCCAACATCTTAGCACTGGAGACAAATTATAAAGTCCTAACTCGCTGGTACCTTGTACCCGCTAGAGTGGCAAAATATTCACCTAATACCTCAGCTCTTTGTTTTCAAGGATGCCCAGAAATAGGCACATATTTACACATATGGTGGACGTGCCCAGTAATCCAAACCTTCTGGAAGGAAGTCTTCATGATTGCATCTAAAATATTTAAAAAAAATAATACAACCAGATCCATATTTAACTTTACTTAATCTAAAACCGGAATGGTTAACACTCTCTCAATTCAAACTTATGATCCAAGTAATAACGGCTGCAAAACAAACAGTGGCCAAAGCATGGAAATCTCCTACATTGGTACTAGCAGAAACAATTCACAGAATGAATAATACAATGTCCCATGCTAAGATGGTAGCCATCGATCAAAATCAAATTCCAAAATTTGAAAAACTTTGGCATCCTTGGATAAAACAACAGTTCCTGTCAAACTTCAATGACTCTGTCCTGTTGCCATGGTAACAGATTAAATGACTTACAGAGACACGCATTCTAAGGCTTCAAAGAGAACTAAAAAGAATAATAAACTGACGAGCGGGACAACCTTGTGGACCATACCTCTACCTTTCAACCCTTTTTCTTCTTTCTCTTTCCTTTTCTCCACCTTACGATTAAAGCTCATTATCAGAATTTATTTGACCTATATTCACTCTACTTGTAAACAATATGTATAGTAGGTATAAATCATTTAAATACCTACAAAAGTAACTAAGGAAATGATATATATCTTTAATTTAGGTTTACGTGAACCCAATGTTTAATATTTGAAATTTCATGATATTTACCTATATAAACCCTACTGTAAAACAATGAGCTTACTTTATAGATCCTTGTAAACTTACTTTATGTATCTTTATAACATTGTATACTCAATAAACTTCTTTTGACAAGGAAAGAAAGCCATAAGAAGTCCCATTTGCACTTCGTGAAGCCACGTGGGGGACACAGCAAACATGTGGAAGAAGGTGCTTTGGTCAGATGAGACCAAAATTTTACTTTTCGGCCTAAAAGCAAAACACTATGGGGTTGATTTACTAAAGGCAAATCCACTTTGCACTGCAAGTGCACTTGGAAGCGCAGTCTCTGTAGATCCGTGGAGGGCATGCAAGGAAAATAAAAAATAGCATTTTTGCTTGTACATAAAATCAGCAGAGCATCCCCTGATTTCAGATCTTCCCCTCAGATTTACAGTGACTGCACTTCCAAGTGCACTTGCAGTGTACTTGTAGTGCAGAGTGGATTTGGATTTGCCTTTAGTAAATCAACCCCTATGTGTGGCGGAAAACTAACACTGCACATCACCCCGAACACACCATCCCCACCTTGAAACATGGTAGTGGCAGCATCATGTTGTGAGGATGCTTTTTTTCAGCAGGGACAGGGAAGCTGGTCAGAGTTAATGGGAATATGGATGGAGCCAAATACAGGGTAATCTTAGAAGGAGAATGGGCAAAAATGTCACTCTCTAAAAAGCTGGTAGAGACATCCCCAAAAAGGCTTGCAGCTGTAATTGAAGCGAAAGGTGGTTTTACAAAGTATTGACTCAGGAGGGCTGAATACAAATGCACCCCACACTTTTCACATATTTATTTGTAAAAAGAAATTGAAAAACATTTATCATTTTCCTTCCACTTCACATTTATGAGCCACTTTGTGTTGGTCTATCACATAAAATCCCAATAAAATACATTTATGTTTTTGGTTGTAACATGACAAAATGTGGACAATTTTAAGTGGTATGAATACCTTTTCAAGGC
The DNA here is from genome assembly GCF_042186555.1 of Aquarana catesbeiana. Classification (NCBI taxonomy): domain Eukaryota; kingdom Metazoa; phylum Chordata; class Amphibia; order Anura; family Ranidae; genus Aquarana; species Aquarana catesbeiana. Next base: position 490,071,888 of record NC_133325.1, read on the forward strand.
ACTGTATGTATGTATGTATATGTTATATATATACACACACACACACACACACACACACACACACACACACACACACACACACACACACACTATCATTATAAATACCTTTTTCCCCTTTATTTTAAGTAAAGTCTGATTATTGGAGGAGAGTTCTCAGCACTGCTAGAAAACTGACCACGCTGTATTCCCATTCCTAGTGTGGTCATTTTTTAATAGGAAAGTAGAGAGATTGGCAGAGACACCAGGTATTTCCACAAAAGAAGAAATACAAAGAGAAGAGGATACATTTTCATGCAAGTCAATGGTACAGCAGGCACATATCAGGAATATGAAATTCTGGATTGACATATTCGTCAAGTGTTTACAGCTATGATATAATCAACTGCACACATTGGGGGTTGATTTACTAAAGGCAAATAGGCAAGGGAGGTTGCACTTTGAAAAAGGGAATTTACCCCAGAGTTTAGTGAAAGAGGCAAATTCCTACTGACTTCCATCATCCAATCACGTGCAAGCAAAAAGTACTGTTTTATATTTTCTTTGCACATGATTGGGTATTCCTTGCAAAGTGAAATTTCACCACATCCTCTAATCTCTGGAAAAATTTCCTTGCAAAGTGCAACCTGCCTTGCAATGTGAATAGCATATTTTCTTTACTAAATCAACCCCACTGAATTTGGTTACAGAGGCTTTTAAACTAAGTGGCTTGGATCAAGTGGAGTTAAAACACAGGAAACACTAGTCCACATGCTAAAGCATTCAGTTTTAGTGTGCAGGGGTGATGTCTGCTCTGTATAAGCAGTGGGAAGTGTAGCCTTGCATTTTTACAACACCAGGCACAGTTTCTAGGAACCACAGCAGATCTACAGCGCGGTGATGGATGGAGACTTAAGGTGAGCTCCAGTGTAGTGTGTAAAAAAAGCAGATATACTGTAATTTTCTACACATCTGTTGTGGTGTCTGTTTGTTTTCTATGTGCCCTTGTGAAGACCTGTATTGAACAGATGCAGAAAAACGCAGGTCTCCACACATGGTGTAAAGAAGCCTTTAAAGTTAATGTAAGTAATAGAAATATTGTAACTGGAATAATGAGTGCTAGAAAAGTAGAAGGTTTTGCTCAATGCACAGTGAACTATTTGTATACAATAATGGAACAACAGCCCTGGGGTGAATACTGCTGTGACAGATGTTAGCAGGTTGCCCTCCTGCTAGCTTACATTAGAGATCTTGAGGAGCCAATTTCATGACTCGGGAAACTTGGCAGCCTTGAGAGGAATCTTCTGCTCACTGGCATGGCTATGGGGGCAGAGAATCCCCCTCCTCCCTATCTTTGTCCCGTGAAAGGGACCTTGGATGTCACCTTTGGCTCCTCCTTTGAGGGCGACCTTCCGTGCCGGCGGCGTCCCATGGCAATCTCTGGGCAGAGATGTCAGCACACATGCCAGAGAGCATCTCCTTCCCGGAACGCTGGGGAGACCACGCAGGAAGTGCCATTTTGTGCCTTTTCACAAGGCGTTCACATACCTGCCAAATGTTTCAATTACGGAATAGGTGGAGTTAGGTTTTCTATATAAATCTATGCTTTTACGGGCCTTACTTGCACTGACCTGCAACACACACCACAATAAGGTAATGAAACACTGTCTGGTAGACACAAGAATCATTAGAACTATCTTTTGTAATTTTGGATTTTTTTCTAATCTCTTAATGGATAATACTTATTTTTTAATGATTTCAGCATGTGTCATCTTGAGAAGTGCAGACCCTACATTGTAATTTGAATTCTAAATTAAAATCATCTGTGCATCTTCCTCCTTTGTGCAAGAAAGTGGTCTATATATGTTTCATCTTACCAAGGTGAATAGTCATTATATATGTCTTTGATTCATTTGTACCATTGATTACACATTCAATAATTTTTCAATCTTTTTCAATATCCAACACAAACACATACTCTACAAATGACATACTTTCCCTTTTTTCTTTTTTTTTAGGTACTTTCCACTTTATAATCATGAATATCCAGACACTGCCCATAGCGTGCTCCAGCAAGAATCCCATTGATATAGCCATCTAAACCCATACTCCCTGTTCCCTACAGTATTTCGGTTTCAGCGCACACCAGCTTAAGTGCACCTATTGCCCATTCTGATTATTTACTTTATGAACTTTTTTTGTAAAGATGCAGGTGTGCGGCATCTTTTGTCTCCTGGCACAGTCATCTACCTGGCCTCCTGTAAGTCTCAAACAGAAACACCCCACTGGGTGTGCAGTTGGAGTGCTCAGGGAAACACTTGGTTTTAACTGCTCTGGTCTATGTACATTATCCCAGAGCTACGGGGTAATTATACCATGCATACACATTTAGTGTAGCTTGGGTTTGAATGTAATATTATATATTCAAAAATGTATCATGTGATGACCTAATACCATGTGCTTTGTTATTTAGATCCCCCTGATCCCCCTGATGAAGATTATAATTGTTGCTTATCAAAACATATAGGAGGTTCTTGCTTTAAGGCAGACGTATAGTGTGTAAACTCTTTGTACAGTATTTCTGCCACTAGCAGGGTTATCTTTGCATTTTAATGGGGGCATAATACACCAGAACTTATATTTTAAGCAATTTTTGTTTTTAATTTCGTGTCGGTAAAGAAATTGTTATTATATTTTATACCATTGTAGTTTCCAGTTTACTTTTGCTGCCTAAAAGTCCAAGGAGGATAATTCTATTGTCTCTGTATGGTTAATTAAGGACGAGCAGCACATTTTTCTCTATGTGATTTTTCTTCTAGCTGTTATGAATGTAACCCATTCATAATAGTTGTGTTTACATTGTGATCATGTGATTACATAGCAATCAAGTGATACACCGGCCACTCAAAGCGGACAGATACCAGGAGCTGCAATCTGCTGTGTCTGGTGGACACAGCAGTTGCAGGAGCTGTGCGCCCCAGAGAGCACGCAGCATACTTATCAGCTGGTGAGTAGTGACGTACAGGTACGTGATTATGCCTGGCTGTGCCACACAATCAATTGGTAATTATTAGTGTGGGGCGGGACAGCAGTGCTTCAAAAATCACTGCTGCTGGCCAAATTAAAATGTTATTTATTTATTTACTGCATTAGTACATGTTCCCTCACTTCCCACACAATGTTATTTTTTAACACCCCCTACCTATTAGCACAGAAAATGGGTATTTTTTTTGACAGATCCAGCTCCTATTGATTTCAATGGCTTTCAAGTGTGTCATCTGAACTTTTATTGAAGTTTGCTGAACCCTGCCCAAACTGAACCCAGGAAAGTTTGGCTCATCACTACTCTTGAAAAGTGAACAGGTCCAGTGCTCATATTAACCTCTACATTACCAAAAGATTATGGCTGTAGGGATATGGGGGGGGGGCAGATTTTAACTAAGAGACCAGCCAGAAGGGACACTTGGCATTGAATGTAAGTATAATCCGTGTTCTGATTTATTTTTGTTTTAATTTGAAGTAAACTTAGGGTTTAAGCCTTTTGTTGCATAAATATATATGGCTAATGGCTAATTAATAATTAAGTAATATGGCTAATGGCCCTGTAAAATGCCATATGTGTTGTTTAAGAAGTCTTACTTTTTATATTTATGGCTTACAGTAAATTAACACCAGATCACATATTAAGAGCCATTCATGCAGAAGACCAAAAGCTTCCTAAGGGCTTAAAAATGTTTTCTCACAACTTAAATTAATGAAAATCATTTTATGATTTTACTCAGGGGCTCTGCAGTTTATACCTTCTTCCCTAGGCAAATGTCTTTTTTTAATGTAAAGACATCTGCCCTTGGAACATGTTTTTTTTCTGAGCATATGTTTTATTTATTTCCTGTATGTTTGTAGTGCAGACATATTATGCAGTGCTTTACAGAATACATGGAATTATTCACCCAAAATATAACAAATAATTAACCCTACTATAACTCATACATTGAGACCATGTAAAAAAAAGCTGTAGCTTCAAAGATAAGAGGTAGGGAATCTGAGTAAAAATTACCCGTATAGCATGTAGTTGAAAGATAAATCATGGATCAGTCTTCAATTGCCACACTTTCTTTTTTTCTGCTGTATCGTCTGTTTGACACTTCAGTACTCTGGTTAATAAAGCATGGAACACTTGTGTTCTGTCATAGATATTAATGAGTAGATGACATTTTCTTCTAGGCTGCTGCTGAACTAGCAGAATGGCCACTGGTGGATGTCAGTCTGCATGTAGGATGTACAGATATGACTCTTTGTGTGTCTATTTAAAAAAAATTAATCTCTGCAGATGTCTTTCCAGATTTCCAGTTATCAGTACACAAATATGAAAATTAGACCATTAAGCATAATACAAACAGCAGACTATAAAAATTATAGTGAGCATGGGTGTGAGAAAGTGAGCCACTTTGATTAGGCCAGGCTGCATCAATGCACTAGGTGGCAATACATAAAATATAAAGCACATTTAAAGTAAACCTGTTAGACACTTTCAAAATATATATTATTGCTATATACTGTGTTGTAATATATTAACACTTTATAAATCTGAATGAACAAAGTGTTATCAGTCTGCTGCAGCCAAGAGGAAACATTTTCACAGTCTCCTTTCCCACTTTGATCAAACTGTGACATTGTAACTTTATAGCAAGTCACAAGGGAGGAGACTGCAGCAAAGGGCTAATTTGTGCCAGACTTTTGTGAATGCAGCTGCCAAATGCACAGGCAAAGGCATGACTGTTATCTGTATCTTTTTTCTCCAGAAAGATCCTGGATTGTTTCTGAACAAAGATGACACTGTCCTGGATGGATGAAAGCATTACCGGGGAAGGGGTTTATCAGTGATAGGAAAAAAAAAAAAAAAATGAATTACATAGCTCCCTCTGTCCCTCTTTCCTCCTCATCTGTCCCTCATTTTGGTCTGATCTATATAGTTGTATATAAAATGCACTATTTATCTTTCCCAGTGCTAAACCATTTATCCAGTTTCTAAATTGCTATATAGTATATAAATAAATTATATCAAGGAATAGTAGTGGTAAAAAAGCACTTGTGGGTTTAACTATGTCCTATGCCTACTTACTCTTGCTAATACGTGTCCCTCATTCCCATCGCAAAAGGTTGGGAGGTATGAAACTGTAGTGTTATAGTTACTCATAACTTATCATTTGTTCATATTAAGTGCATGCTTGCTATCTTTTAATTAGATTAGAAGCAGCCTTCCTGATAGCATGGTCAAGGAGGGGAAGAAAGGGAAGTGCCACCTAAGTGAAATCACTAACAGGATGGGGGCACTCCAATCCATCCCTAGGGTTTTGTGCCATCCACACAGCTGTGAAAGTCAGCTGCAGGTCCTCAGAACGTCCTGTGGCCAGCTCAAAGCAAACCAGCGTGGAACGCAGGCGGAAATTATGTCACTGGACGGACGAGAAGGCCGACCTAGCAATCGGGCTACTCACTCGGAGCTCCAGCTTCTTCTACAGGCCTAAGGGGGGAACTGTTCCTCAGGAACCATTTAAGGATGTCAGACAGCCGTGTGACTACAATGGCCAGCTGCACCACAGTGGGGCAATAATAGATATAGAATGAAATGTTACCAAAAACGTAACTAAAATTACACCAATACTTACTTTTAACCTTTACACTTAGGTGGCATATCCCTTTCTCCCCCTCCTTGTCTTTGATAAAGAGCTTGCTATACTCTGTGGATAGCTGCCACCTTCCATCCTTATTGCTTTCCGTATAATGATGGACTTATGTATGGACTATACATGGACTATTAACAACTTTAGCTGCATTTTATTGGACTGATTTAACCATGCTGATTCAGCATTAACTTTGCGCCAGAGACTCAAGCTGGCCATACACTGTACGAATTTTGCATCTGGTCCCCTCAAAAACCAGATGACATTTACTCAGTGGGCTGTCCTGCCAGTCCAGCTCCATTTGACAATAGATCATAGTTCAATTAGCTTTTGTCGAAGAAACCTGATTGAAATTTTTCAGCCGATGCAGCTGCATCAATGAGGCACAGTTCAGTATAGTATAGTATAGTATACTCAGTATAATAACCACAATATTCATTTTGATCCAAGCTGTATAACTTTAGGATCATAGTTTCACGAAGCACTAATCTGCAAATTCTGTTTATGAGCAATCTAAGTACAGCTTCTATTAGGCAGGTCTCTAATGAGGTCATCGGTACCTGGGCAATAATCATTACAATGTACTTATCAGTAATTGTAGCAGGCACCAGTTATAACAAGCTGACACAGAGTTCCATGCTCACCGTCCTCTCCTGCCTGCTGCACAGAATAGATTTGATGCAATTATTTCTTCTTTCCTGAATCTTTCCTATTCTGTCCTTTGATTATTTCACTTTTTGTTGTGCAGTCTTTTTGTAGTTATCTTGAAAAAATATTTTTTTTTGTCTGCAGAATAGGAATATTTAAATGGTTTAAGTAAGATTATGAAGTGTTCACCAAAGTCAGAAAGTCCACCCAATTTACCAAATACGAGTATTCCATACATAGCCTGGTCCCCAGTACCAGCAGGAAAAAGGGACTTTTTGACTATTTGGCCCTTGATTTACTCACATCGGCACTGCTATAGGAGAGATTTGGTGACTAGGTCTTTTCTGGAACTTTTTGTTTAACTACTTGGCACTTAAACCCCCTTCTAACCAGACCAATTTTCAGCTTTTGGTGCTCTCACATTTTGAATGACAATTACTCAGTCATGCAACCCTGTACCTATATGAAATTTTTGTCCTTTTTTCATACAAATAGAGCTTTCTTTTGGTGGTATTTAATCACCTCTGGGTTTTTTTTTTTTGCGCTATAAAAGAAAAAAGACCGAAAATTCTGTAAAAAAAAAAAAAAGCATTTTTCTTAGTTTCCGTTATAAAATTTTGCAAATTACTAATTGTTCTTCATAAATTTTGCCCAAAATGTATACTGCTACATCTTTGGTAAAAATAACCCAAATCAGTGTATATTATTTGGGATTTGTGAAAGTTATAGAGTCCACAAGCTATGGTGCCAATCTCTGAAAATTGATCACACCTGATGCACTGATGGCATCATTTCTTGAGACCCTAACAAGCCAGCAAGTACAAATACCCCCCAAATGACTCCTTTTCGGAAGGAAGACATTCCAAGGTATTTAGTAAGAGGCATGGTGAGTTTTTTAAAGTTGTAACTTTTTCCCATTCTTTGCAAAATCAATGTTTTTTATTCTTCACAAAATTGTTATATTAGCAGGTTATTTCTCACACACATCATATGCATAGCACAAATTACACCCCAAAACACATTCTACTACTCCTCCTGAGTGCAGCGAAACCACATGTGTGAGAATTTTACACAGTGTGGCCATATACAGAGGCCCAACATGCAGGGAGCACGTCAGGCATTCTTGGAGCATAAATTACACATATCATTTCTTGACTACCACTTACACTTTGGAAGGCCCTGGAGCACCAGAACAATGGAAACGCCCCCAAAATAACCCCATTCTGGAAAGAAAACAACCCAACGTATAATCTATGAGGCACAATGAGTCTTTTGAACATATCATTTTTTCCTACAAGTTTCTGGAAAATGAAAACGCATTTTTTTTTTTTTTTTACACAAAGTTGTCCATTTATACAATATTTCTAACACATAGCATGTACATACCAAAAATTACACCCCAAAATAGATTCTCCTACTTCTCCTGGCCACATAGAGAGGCCCAACATGAAGGGAGCACCATCAGGCGTTATAGGGGCATAAATATCAAATCTAATTTGACTACCTATTACACTTTTGTGAGGCACTCTAGTGGCATGGATGTGAACTGATGTGGCATGGATGAGCATGAATGGGGATGGATGAGCCGTGGATGGGGATGGCTGAGTATGGATGGGATGACTGAGCATGAATGAATATGGCTGAGTATGGCTGGGTACGGCCAGGTATGCCCGAGTACGGCCTGGTATGGCTGAGTACGGTTGAGTACGGCTGGGTACGGATGGGATGGCTGGGTACGGCTGGGTATGGATAGGATGGCTGGGTACGGCTGGAATGGCTGGGTATTGCTGAGTATGGGTGGGGTGGATGGGATTGCTGAGCATGGATGGATGGATGAGTATTGCGGAGTATGGATGGATGGCTGAGCATGGATGATTATTGCTGAGTATATATGGCTGGCTGAGTACAGTTTGAATGGTTGGCTGAGCATGGATGGATGGCTGGCTGAGCATGGATGGCTGAGCATGGACGGATGGATGGCTGGCTAAGCATGGATGGCTGGAGTGGACACAAATCAGCGCTGTGGGCACTACACATACAGCCCACAGCGCTGCAGCAGCATCCAATCTCTCCCCTCTCTGTACCAATCAGTACAGAGAGGGGAGAAAGGAACCGGACATGACATCGGCTTGTTTACAAGTGATCGCTCCATCATTTGCATGAATAATAGCAAAATCATTTGGCTATGGTGCGGTTGTTAAGCAGTTAAAAGATTACATTTGTATTTTTCACTAGAAAATTCTTAGAACCTTCAAATATTATATATTTTTTTTTAGCAGAGATCCTAGAGAATACAATGGTGATCATTGCAATATTTTATGTCACATTTTTATGTATTTGTGCAGCGGTCTTTCAAACGCAATTTTTTGGGGAAATACACTTTAATAAATTAAGCAAAAACAAAACACAATATTTACCCCAATTTTTTAGTATAATGTGAAAGATGATGCTACGCTGCGTAAATAGATACCCAACATGTCATGCTTTAAAATTGCGCACGCTCGTGGTAAGTTAACATTTATTATATTGCAGCTTACCAATTCTTAGATTTGATGGCTGTATTAGTTTCCCTTTTTAGGCTCCATGTACACTAACCTACACTGACAGCTCCTACACTTGAGTTTAGGAGCTTTTTTGCCAAAGCTGAGCAGACTTTAGGAGCTGCTGCGAGAAAATGCAAAATGAGGCAAAAATGCAGCTTCCTTCTTCTATTTTCCTTGTCAAAAGAAGTTTATTGAGTATACAATGTTATAAAGATACATAAAGTAAGTTTACAAGGATCTATAAAGTAAGCTCATTGTTTTACAGTAGGGTTTATATAGGTAAATATCATGAAATTTCAAATATTAAACATTGGGTTCACGTAAACCTAAATTAAAGATATATATCATTTCCTTAGTTACTTTTGTAGGTATTTAAATGATTTATACCTACTATACATATTGTTTACAAGTAGAGTGTATATAGGTCAAATAAATTCTGATAATGAGCTTTAATCGTAAGGTGGAGAAAAGGAAAGAGAAAGAAGAAAAAGGGTTGAAAGGTAGAGGTATGGTCCACAAGGTTGTCCCGCTCGTCAGTTTATTATTCTTTTTAGTTCTCTTTGAAGCCTTAGAATGGGTGTCTCTGTAAGTCATTTAATCTGTTACCATGGCAACAGGACAGAGTCATTGAAATTTGACAGGAACTGTTGTTTTATCCAAGGGTGCCAAAGTTTTTCAAATTTTGGAATTTGATTTTGATCGATGGCTACCATCTTAGCATGGGACATTGTATTATTCATTCTGTGAATTGTTTCTGCTAGTACCAATGTAGGAGATTTCCATGCCTTGGCCACTGTTTGTTTTGCAGCCGTTATTAGTTGGATCATAAGTTTGAATTGAGAGAGTGTTAACCATTCCGGTTTTAGATTAAGTAAAGTTAAATATGGATCTGGTTGTATTATTTTTTTAAATATTTTAGATGCAATCACGAAGACTTCCTTCCAGAAGGTTTGGATTACTGGGCACGTCCACCATATGTGTAAATATGTGCCTATTTCTGGGCATCCTCGAAAACAAAGAGCTGAGGTATTAGGTGAATATTTTGCCACTCTAACGGGTACAAGGTACCAGCGAGTTAGGACTTTATAATTTGTCTCCAGTGCTAAGATGTTGGGTGAAGATGACTTAGATGTGAGCCATATGTTAGACCAGTCCGTGTCTTCTAAAGTTCGTCCCAGGTCCTCCTCCCACCTCTGAACGTAAGAGGGTCTATTAAGATTTGCTACTCCATATAATTGATTATAAAGTGATGAAATTGTACCTTTAGCAAATGGATCTTTTGTACAGATTGATTCAAAAATGGATAATTGGGATAATGGTGTATCCCCCTTTAGGAATGGTGTATAGAAATTTTTGATTTGGAGATATCTAAATATCTCAGAGTTTGGTAGATCATATTTTTCTCTAAGCGATGGGAATGAAAGGAATGATTTAGATGCTATGAAGTCATTTAGTGTCTGAATGCCTGATGTTGTCCAAGCTTTAAAAGAATTTGGGTAGATCCATGCCGGATAAAAGGCCGGATTTCTGATAAAAGAAAGGAGAGGATTGTGTGGAGATTGTAACTGATATTTGGTTTTTAGTTTATCCCAGAGAGATAAGAAGTGTTTAGTTATGGGATTATGAATTTTAAAGCGGTCTTTAGGATCAAGCCATAATAAATTTGATATTAATAGAGGGTCATTTTCTGAAGCCTCTATAAATACCCATAATGGGATTTCCTGTTTTGCATGGTATTTGGACAGACTGGCCAAATGTGCTGCTCTGTAGTAGTTAGTAAAATTAGGGTATCCCAGGCCTCCTTTATTTTTGGGAAGATGTAGTGTGTGTATAGGTATACGTGGTTTAGAAGAGCCCCATATAAACGAAGTTGCTCTTTTTTGTACTATTCTCAAAAAATAGGAAGGAATTGGAATAGGGAGGACTCTGAATAGATAAAGCAATTTGGGTAGAATAGTCATTTTGATTGCATTAATCTTCCCTATCCAGGATAAAGGAAGTTGCGACCATTGTTTTATTAGATTTGTGATCTGTCTTAATACAGGAGGATAATTGGTTGAGAATAAGTCAGAATGAGATGCTGTTAAATGAATTCCAAGATATGGGATTGATTTTTCTGCCCATGTGAATGGGAGTGCAGCCCTAGCCGGGATCAATTCCATGTTTGTGAGTGAAATATTAAGCACTAGGCATTTCTTAGGATTAATCATAAGGCCGGATAGGGCTGCAAATCCATCAAGATCTGGTATTAAGTTAGGACCAGAGACCTGTGGTGATGATAGAAAAAGTAATATATCGTCTGCAAATATACATAATTTGTGTGTAATACCTCCTACTTCAATGCCAGTTATAGTTTGGTTTGTTCTGATGTATTGGGCCATGGGTTCGAGTATAAGGGCAAATAATAAGGGAGATAATGGGCAACCCTGTCGGGTACCTCTTTCGATATTAAAGGCTTCAGATTTGTATCCAGCATATTTTATATAGGCTTTGGGTTTATTATGTAATGCTTTGATCCATGTTAAAAAGTGGGGTCCAAAACCCCATTTTTGTAATGAATATTGCATATATTGCCAGGATACTGTGTCAAATGCCCTCTTAATATCGAGAGATAGAAAACATAAAGGGATTTTCCGTTTTTTAGCAATATGTGCCAATAACACTGCCCTGCGTATATTATCACCTGCCTGTCTATTTGGCATGAAGCCTACTTGATCTCTATGTATTAATTTTCCTATAATGCTATTGAGGCGTTTTGCTATTATTTTTGCTAATAATTTAATATCGAGATTTAACAGAGAGATAGGCCGATAATTCACACAGGAAGTATCATCAGAAAGGGGTTTTGGGATCATACAAACAATTGCCATTAGTGTTTCTTGCCGAAAAGAATGTCCATCTAGAAGTTTGTTAAAAGTTTCAGTGAGAATGGGAGAGAGTATTTCTGAGAATGTTTTATAGTATAAAGCCGAGTAGCCATCTGGGCCTGGTCTTTTGTTAAGTTTTAGGTCTTTTATGGCGTTAGCAACTTCATCTATAGTTATAGGCTCATCCAAACTGCTTTTTTGATTCTGAGATAACTCAGGTAAGTTTATTTTTGAGAAGAAGGATTCAGCTTCTGTAGGATTAAATTCATTGTTTGTCTTGTATAAAGTTGCGAGATGTGAGTGAAATTTATGGACTATTTTAACTGGATTACAAGTGTAAACATTTTTTGATAATTTCAAACGTATTGGTTTGAAAGATTTGTTAGTTGAATTTAATGCCCGAGCCAAATATGTACCTGGTTTGTTTGTATTCATGTAGAAATTGTGTTTGGAGCGTTTGAGGGATTTATCAACTGACTCAGTGAGAAATAGATCGTATTCCAATCTAGATTTTTCCAGATGAGATTTTGTACTCCGAGATGGATTATCTTGAAATGATATGTAGGCTGCATTAAAATTGAGTTCTAGTTTTTTTGCTAGATTTTTGCGTTCCCGTTTAAATAGTGCCATTTGTCTTTGTATTGTACCACGCAAGACAGGCTTATGAGCTTCCCACAGTGTTATTGGGGAGATGTCTGTTGTATTATTAATTGATATGTATTCCTTTAAAGCTTGTTCAATGGCCATCTGATGTAGTGGGTGTTTGAGCATTATGTCCGGTAAGTACCACGTTGGGTCATGCGCTTTTGGTATGGCTGAGGCTATAGTAGTGTATACTGCATTATGGTCAGACCACGGAATCGGAATTATATCTGATGCAATAATTTCTGGTATCATTCCTATTGTTAGAAAAATATGATCTATTCTGGTGAAGGTTTGATGAGGGTGCGAGAAATAAGTGAATTTCTTTTTCATTGGGTTACTTTCTCTCCATGAATCTACCAGATTGTATTTGGAAAGAAGTTGAGAAAAAGGTAATCTAGAGGTTATTTTGGATGGTGTAAAAGGTGATTTATCTAGAAATGGGAGGAGGACCTGGTTCGAATCCCCACACATTATCACTGTTCCTATTTTGTGTGTATTAATCACTTGTAATATATGTGAGAGGAATGGTGTAGGTTGTTTGTTAGGAGCGTAGTAGGAAATCACCGTGATTGCTGTATCCATTATATAACCCATGAGTATCAGGTATCTACCTTCTGGGTCTTTAATTTCTGATGATAAGGTGAATGGTGTGGATCGGTGAAATGCAATTAGAGTTCCCCTTTGCTTGGTACAGGCAGAAGCCGTGTAAATTTGTTGATAAAAAGGAGAAATATATTTTGGAGTAGAATCTTTGGTGAAGTGTGTTTCTTGGAGGCATACTATGTGAGCCTTCTTGTTATGGAAAGTACAGAGGGCTTTGGTCCTTTTTTGAGGGACATTTATTCCCTGAACATTCAGGGAAAGTATATTCAGTGGTGCCATGGCAATAGATCAAATAGTTTTGACTTACTTTTTGTTATGCAGAGCTGACTGAGCAGATCAACCTGTGTGGACTGAAGAGATGAATAGATAGAAAAGAAACCAGTGAATTCTGGAGTAAAGAGTAAACAAAAAACATATGAGATTAGATGATACATTGTATAAATTATTTTTTGCAAGTAATCACAATTTACCCGTGAAAGAGAATAAATATCTCTCTCAGGGGAATAAGTGCCTTCGTCACACTCCCACATAATATGGTTAGGAGAATGAGGAGGGCTAATGGGGGTACACGGATCTTCCGCTTACAGGAGAGAAGTGCTATGTCAAAAGACATCAAAATGATGTTTCATTAATTGGAGTGCAGAATATAGTTTTTGTTGAAATTATTTATTCCAGGGTGGTTGTATATGGTTAGTCTTGCCCTAGGCTAAATAATTCAGTTAGAAAGGTACTGTTAATAACTTTGGTATTGATGAAGATAGTTTGAATTATTTTGGGATTTTAACCCTTTTAGAGTAAACAATTACATATTTTATTCATATGTAACTGTTTAGATATGTTAACTCATAAAATTGAGGTTGTATTGCTTCAGATTAGAATAAACAAAAACATAATTCTAGGAACTAGTTAGGTAATAATATATTTGTTTTAAGAAAAGAAAGAAAAAGCTTCCATTACTTCTGGATTATTGAACATATTTGTCCTAAAAAGTAATAAATCTATTGTTATTACCTGATAATATATAACTGAACAAGAATTTCCTTATTTCACTTATATATTCTAAGGCTATATGAATCAGAAGTAATAAGAAATATAACTGGAATGTAACATGATCCCACACAGTGTGTGACTATCAGAATGCAGTTACATTCAGTTATAAATATAGGTTTTTTATAGAGAACCATCTCTTAGTATAATAAATGAAGAGATATCAGGAATTAGGATGTCAGTCCATTGAATCTTCTTGGTCCATGGATGATGTGGCATAACGGCCTCTTTTGTGAGAATGATGATTCCCATTTTGTTCTGAAATTTTCTGGGTGCTGCCTGAAGGTGAAGATGACGCCATTCTTCTGCGTGTGGGAGAGTTGCTGCTTGTGGATTCTGTCAGATTTAATTTTAAAAGGGTTTGTTGTAGTTCATCTGCTGATCTGCTTCTGTAAATTGTACCTTGGTAGTTAAATCTGACTGAAAAGGGGAAGCCCCATTGATACATAATGTTGTGGCGTTGCAGTACCATTAGTTGGGGTTTCATGGATCATCTTTTAGTAATAGTAAGTTGGGATAGGTCAGCAACAATTTGATAATTGTGTCCTTGAAAATTAAGTTCCATTTTTTTCTCTTGCAGCAATTAGTATTTGTTCTTTCGTTCTGTAATAATGAAATTTTGTGATTATATCACGTGGGGGTCCATCTTTCTTTTTGGCTGTGAGGGCTCTGTGTACTCTGTCCAGTTCTAAACGTTCAATAGGGATATCTGGCTTTAGTTCTTGTAATAGAGCAGTAATAGTAGATTGCAGGTCTGTCACAGTTTCAGGTATTCCCCTTATGCGCAAGTTTGAACGTCTGGCTCTATTTTCGTAATCTTCGAGCTTAGTTTGAAGTATTAAATTCTCTTTTTTTAATTGTTCCAATTCTGTTATATTTTCTTGGGTTGTAATTTCAATTTCATCCATTTTTATTTCTAAGGCTGCGGTGCGGTTTCCCAGCTCTCTTATTTCTTTGGTTAGGCTGTTTGTTATTTGCTCTGAGGTTTGTTTTAAAGCCTTATGAAGCATCTTTTCAAATTGTAATAATATTACTGGGGATACTGAGGAGGCTTGTGGAGAAGTTTGTGAGAGGATTTGTTCTGTATCTGACTCAAATGGAGAGTCTTGCTGTGACATTTTCTGTCTGTGAGAGCGCCCTGATGCTGTATATTGTGAGGTGACTGGAGCTGCTTCAGCTGCAGTGAGTGCCTGTGAGCTCTTTGTGAGGTGATTTTTATTTCTGCCACGGTTTCCTCCCAGTACCATATTTCCTGCCCAAACTTTCACAGTTTGTTCCCTGGGGCAAAAAGGTTCAAATGGATACCTTTTGAGCCTGCAGGCTCCGCTTTGTCCTTCTCTTCTCTCCTCAGCGGTGTGGAGCTCTAACAATGCATGTCTGCTCTGCTAGGCTCCGCCTCCTGCCCCCCCCTTCTTCTATTTTCATTTAGTGATCCAGCCAGCAAGTCTGTTGTTTTTCAAAAGTACAAGCTCTCCAGCAGAATGAGTCAGTCAATGATGTCAGTTAACATGGATGAGACAAACCACTAAACACTGGTAGGGGTGATTAGAATTATAAGATTTTATTTATTCATGCAAAATCTTTGTTCTGTATCTGATTATCTGTAACTTATTATTCCACACACTATTGTGGCACTCCAAGCCATTAACAGTGTTGTACAAATTTGGAAGAAACAAGAAAAAGATTTTGGACTGTACAGGCCAAACAAGGAGTGAGAAGCTTATCTATAAAATCAAAAAGTATTTATTGTATAAAAAACATGTTAAAAAAATTCATACAATATGTATGTATCTTAAGAATTTAAAACAACTATACAACAACAGTACTGATAGGTTGTACTGTATATATACACCAAATATATTAATATACTTTGCATGTATTAGTGCTAACAGAGACGGTCTTCATGTCCAATGCGTTTCGCCAACTCAGCTTCACCAGGGCTCATGAAAATACTACAGCACTTATCTAAGAAAAAATAATAGCATTTGAATAAAATCTATATTTAATTAGTGTATTTATAAGTATACTACATGGGACATACCTTGGCACACAACAGCACCAGCACAATAGCCACCTGGGCGGGCCTGGAGCATCAAAGAGAACCCAGCCAAATATAGGATCACCCACGGTAGGTCACTGAATATAAACATACAGGACACTCCTGATTTATTACGGACGTTGGAGGTTATAACAGTTCCCCGTGTTTGATTACTAGTAGCAAAAGATATCGAGGCATTGTATTCCTTGATCCCACATGAACTAGATGTTGCTACAGCAGCCATATTTCTAGAAAGAGATTCTGCTCTTGAACTATACAATCGTTTTATTTTAGAGCTTCTGTCACATGTCCTTAAATGTAATGTATTCTCGTTTGATGGCTCCCACTTCTTCCAGGTGCAGGGTTTGGCTATAGGAACATGCTGTGCTCCGTCCTATGCCAACCTGCACCTGGGTGGGGGGTGGGAGTTTGAAGATGAGAGAGTCTCTCCATGTACCTGACCCATGTCATTGGCTGGTTTAGATACATAAATAAATTTACTTGTATTGTGGTCTGGATCGATCCATCAATTGCAGGAATTGTTTTATAAATTGGGACATAATTCTTTCAACTTAAAATTTACTATATCATATAGCAATGAAAAGACTGATTTTTTGGATACAACTCTGATCCTGTAACAAGATGGATCCATTAGCACTACTCTTTTTCGGAACCCACGGCAGGAAATACAATACTGCACGCCGACAGTGCCCATCCACAACCACTTATTTATAGTATTCCCACTATCTGAGAATTAGGCATAACTGCTCTACTGAGGACATGTTCATAACAGAGGCTAACAAATTGCGTAATCGGTTACTAAAAAGAGGATACACAACAACTACGCTGTGCAAGGCATTTAATAAGGCCAAAATGAAGACTAGACATTTACACGGTGGTAAATAACATTCCTTTCCCTCCTCTTCCATGTCATCCTGTTGCTACACACTATGGGGGTGGGATATAATATGCTGGCTCTCATGCTCGTGCAAACATTGGCCTACGTGGCAGTACAGGTGTAAACCTAGCCTAAATATTTACTGGGAGCTATAAAACAGTTATTTTACAATTTTACTTAAATTTGAATTGCTCCTTTGAAACAGTTTATTGTAGTCATGTAACTGGCACAGTACCAATCAGGACTGTTCAGACACAGACTTATACTTTTAGGGTCCTTTCACACTGGAGTGGTTTGCAGGCGCTATTGCGCTAATAATAGCGCCTGCAAACCGACCCGAAAGTGCCGCTGCTGTCTCTCCAGTGTGAAAGCCCTCGGGGCTTTCACACTGGAGCGGTGCGCTGGCAGGACAGGAAAAAAAGTCCTGCTAGCAGCATCTTCGGAGCGGTGAAGGAGCGGAGTGTATACCGCTCCTGCCTATTGAAATCAATGGGATAGCGCGGCTGCAGAGGCGCTTTGCGGTGGTTTTTAACCCTTTCTCGGCCGCTAGCGGGGGTAAAACTGCCCCGCTAGCAGCCGAATACCGACGGTAAAGCGCCGCTTACAATAGCGGCGCTTTACCGCCGACGCCGCCCCAGTGTGAAAGGGCCCTTAGAGACCAGCTTTACAATGGGATAGCGCGGCTATACTGCCGGCAAAGCGCCTCTGCAGAGGCGCTTTGCGGTGGTTTTTAACCCTTTCTCGGCCGCTAGCAGGGGTAAAACCGCCCCGCTAGCGGCCGAATACTGACGGTAAAGCGCTGCTTACAATAGCGGCGCTTTACCGCCGACGCCGCCCCCGCCCCAGTGTAAAACAAGAACCTCCCAAAGATCTTTCCCTGCAGATGCCAAAAAAAAAGGACAGTTCATGTGACTACCTAACAGTGTTGCAGGAAATAGATACTTAGGGGATTAAAAATAAAAAAATAAATGAATGTGAAGGAATTATGGCACTTAATACTACTCTAGATCTAGATTGATCATTGAACATAATATCCAAAACTAAGGAATGCATATGTGGCAAATTCCAATATTTGAAAATACTGGTACCAAATATAACAGTATATAAATTTGGTCCGATCAGTGTTTGGTATGGATCAATGGAAAATACACAGAGCAAATCCTAACGTGTTTCACCTACAGGGGGCTTCCTCAGAGGAACAGTGAGGGTTATGTTCCGTTCTTAAAAAAAAGAGTAAAGACATATATATTATATTTCAACTTTGGTAATTAATATTGTCAATATTTTGATAAATTGATGTTGTTACTGTATATTGAATTACATATATCCCCTAATGTGAAGACTTTGTCATCATTGTTTTTTTTTTAGCTGTATGATGAATTGATTTGTTAAAGGGATTGCATATACACTGTGCCCATGGCTTCTGATGATGAATGATGCCACTTTTTTATTTTATTTTGTTTTGTTTTAATTGGCTTTGTACCCATCAGGTGGAGGTGACTGTCTGTTATATTTGGCCCTGTCTTTTGTGGGTCTGTGTGTATATAAATATATAATTATTTGTAAAAAATAATTGAAACACTATAATAGTACTTTTTTCATTTTTTTCTTCTTTCCCTGCGGTGAGACCCATATGGTCTGATTATTTCATCCAAATTACAAAAATAATGAATTTAAACGAATCCGAAAAAAACAAACGAATTCGAAAGCAAATTCGAATCAAAATCGAAAGAAATAGAAAATGATTTTCTAAAAAATACAATACAATAGAATATAAAATAATAAAGCAATAGAAAATATATTGAAACAATGGAACAGAATAGGAAAAAAAAAAAAAAAAAAAAATTACACACACACACACACACACACACACACACACACACACACACACACACACACAGACACACACACACACAGTGGGGCAAAAAAGTATTTAGTCAGCCACCAATTGTGCATGTTCTCCCACTTTAAAAGATGAGAGAGGCCTGTAATTGTCTTCATAGGTATACCTCAACTATGAGAGACAAAATGTGGAAACAAATCCAGACAATCACATTGTCTGATTTTTGAAAGAATTTATTTGCAAATTATGGTGGAAAATAAGTATTTGGTCAATATCAAAAGTTCATCTCAATACTTTGTTATATATCCTTTGCTGGCAATGACAGAGGTCAAACATTTTCTGTCTTCACAAGGTTGTCACACACGGTTGGTATTTTGGCCCATTCCTCCATGCAGATCTTCTCTAGAGCAGTGAAGTTTTGGGGCTGTCGCTGGGCAACACGTACTTTCAACTCCCTCCAAAGGTTTTCTATGGGTTTGAGATCTGGAGACTGGCTAGGCCACTCCAGGACCTTAAAATGCTTCTTACGAAGCCACTCCTTTGTTGCTCGGGCAGTGTGTTTAGGATAATTGTCATGCTGAAAGACACAGCTACATTTCATCTGCCCTTGCTGATGGGAGGAGGTTTGCACTCAAAATCTCACGATACATGGCCCCATTCATTCTTTCATGTACATGGATCAGTCGTCCTGTTCCCTTTGTAGAGAAACAGCCCCAAAGCATGATGTTGCCACCCCCATGCTTCACAGTAGGTATGGTGTTCTTTGGTTGCAACTCAGCATTCTCTCTCCTCCAAACACAACGAGTTGTGTTTCTATTAAACAATTCTACTTTGGTTTCATCTGACCATATGACATTCTCCCAGTCCTCTTCTTGATCATCCAAATGCTCTCTAGCAAACCTCAGACAGGCCCGGACATGTACTGGCTTAAGCAGGGGGACACGTCTGGCACTGCAGGATCTGAGTCCCTGGCAGCGTTGTGTGTTACTGATGGTAGCCTTTGTTACGTTGGTTCCAGCTTTCTGCAGGTCATTCACTAGGTCCCCCCGTGTGATTCTGGGATTTTTGCTCACCGTTCTTGTGATCATTTTGACCCCATGGGGTGAGACCTTGCGTGGAGCCCCAGATCGAGGGAGATTATCAGTGGTCTTGTATGTCTTCCGTTTTCTAATTATTGCTCCCACAGTTGATTTCTTCACACCAAGCTGCTTGCCTATTGCAGATTGTCTTCCCAGCCTGGTGCAGGTCTACAATTTTGTTTCTGGTGTCCTTCGACAGCTCTTTGGTCTTCACCATAGTGGAGTTTGGAGTGTGACTGTTTGAGGTTGTGTACAGGTGTCTTTTATACTGATAACAAGTTCAAACAGGTGCCATTAATACAGGTAATGAGTGGAGCACAGAGGAGCCTCTTAAAGAAGAAGATACAGGTCTGTGAGAGCCAGAAATCTTGCTTGTTTGTAGGTGACCAAATACTTATTTTCCACCATAATTTGCAAATAAATTCTTTTAAAAAATCAGACAATGTGACAATGTGTCTGGATTTGTTTCCACATTTTGTCTCTTATAGTTGAGGTATACCTATGATGATAATTACAGGCCTCTCTCATCATTTTAAGTGGGAGAACTTGCACAATTGGTGGCTGACTAAATACTTTTTTGCCCCACTGTGTGTGTGTGTGTGTGTATATATATATATGTATATACACACACATATATATATATATATATATATATATATATATTTTTTTTTTTTTCTATTCTGTTCCATTGTTTTCCTATTGTTTTCTATTCTAATCTTTTCTATTTGAATTCGAATTCATCCTATACGAAATTCGAATTTCAGAAAATGGTTATATAGAAATAGAATGAAATCGAATTCTAATAGAAAAGACTAGAAGAGATATATATAATATTTTTTCTATGCTGGTCTATTGTTTTTCTATGCTATTCTTTTCCATTATTTTCCATTTTATTCTAATCTTTTCTATTAGAATGTAAATTCATTCTATACGAAATTTGAATTTCAGAAAATGGTTATATAGAAATAGAATGCAATCGAATTCTAATAGAAAAGACTAGAATAGAAAAAACAATAGAACTGTAATGGATGTGTATAATAATGATACCAGGTGTTACCAGGTGAGGTATATTAAAATTTCTATTTCAAACTCTCTATATCTGTATCAGAAGTTTAGAAATGTTTAAGAGCCTTAAGACTTTCCAGATATTTTGATACTTCCTCAAGTTATCAATAGACTGTAGCTTCCTGTAGCTTACTAAAACTGCTGACATTGTTAAAATCTTACGAATTGTCATAACGACATGTTTTGCATATATTGTACTCTCTTGCGAGGGTATAAAAACCAACTAAAAAACGGAAATAAACTAGAAGTTTTTTATTCTGACCCCCCCCACCCCCCCGGTGCCCGAGGCGGTCGGCATATCTCCCCCGGCGATCGGAGGTGAGGGGGAGGCCATCCATTCGTGGCCCCCCCCTCGCGATCGCTCTCAGCCAATAGGTTCATTCCCCTGCCTCTGTATAGTACACAGAGGCAGAGGAAATGATTTCATCTCTCCTCGGCTCGGTATTTTCCATTCCGGCGCCGAGGAGAGAAGACTGCAATGTGAGTGCACAACACACCCACATACAGTAGAACATGCCAGGCATACAATACACCCCCCTTTACCCCCCAATCACCCCTCCCTCCCCCCGTCACACTGACACCAAGCAGTTTTTTTTTTTTTTCTGATTACTGCATTGGTGTCAGTTTGTTACAGTTAGTGTTAGCCCCCTTTAGGTCTAGGGTAACCCCCTAACCCCCCCAATAAAGTTTTAACCCCTTGATCACCCCCGTCGCCAGTGTCGCTAAGCGATCATTTTTCTGATCGCTGTATTAGTGTCACTGGTGACGGAGGTAAATATTTAGGTTCGCCGTCAGTGTTTTATAGCGTCAGGGACCCCCATATACTACCTAATAAATGTTTTAACTCCTTGATTGCCCCCTAGTTAACACTTTCACCAGTGATCACCGTATAACTGTTACGGGTGACGCTGGTTAGTTTGTTTATTTTTTATAGTGTCAGGGCACCCGCCGTTTATTACCTAATAAAGGTTTAGCCCCCTGATCGCCCGGCGGTGATATGCATTGCCCCAGGCAGCATCAGATTAGCGCCAGTACTGCTAACACCCACGCACGCACTGATCAGATCTATACTAGCGTCCCCAGCACTTTAGGGTTCCCAAAAACACAGTGTTAGCGGGATCAGCCCAGATACCTGCTAGCACCTGCGTTTTGCCGCTCCGCCCGGCCCAGCCCAGCCCACCCAAGTGCAGTATCGATTGATCACTGTCACTTACAAAACACTAAACGCATAACTGCAGCGTTCGCAGGGTCAGGCCTGATCCCTGCGATCGCTAACAGTTTCTTTGGTAGGATTTTGGTGAACTGGCAAGCACCAGCCCCAGGCAGCGTCAGGTTAGTGCCAGTAGCGATAACACCCACACACGCGCCGTACACCTCCCTTAGTGGTATAGTATCTGAACGGATCAATATCTGATCAGATCTATACTAGCATCCCCAGCAGTTTAGGGTTCCCAAAAACGCAGTGTTAGTGGAATCAGCCCAGATACCTGCTAGCACCTGCGTTTTGCCCCTCCGCCCGGCCCAGCCCAGCCCATCCAAGTGCAGTATCGATCGATCACTGTCACTTACAAAACACTAAACTGCAGCGTTTGCAGAGTCAGGCCTGATCCCTGTGATCGCTAACAGTTTTTTGGTAGCATTTTGGTGAACTGGCAAGCACCAGCGGCCTAGTACACCCCGGTCATAGTCAAGCCAGCACTGCAGTAACACTTGGTGACGTGGCGAGTCCCATAAGTGCAGTTCAAGCTGGTGAGGTGGCAAGCACAAGTAGTGTCCCGCTGCCACCAAGAAGAAGACAAACACAGGCCCGTTGTGCCCATAATGCCCCTCCTGCTGCATTCACCAATCCTAATTGGGAACCCACCACTTCTGCAGCGCCCGTACTTTCCCCATTCACATCCCCAACCAAATGCAGTCGGCTGCATGAGAGGCATTTTCTTTATGTCCTCCCGAGTACCCCTACCCAATGAACCCCCCAAAAAAGAGGTCGTGTCTGCAGAAAGCGCGGATATAGGCGTGACACCCACTATTATTGTCCCTCCTGTCCTGACAATCCTGGTCTTTGCATTGGTGAATGTTTTGAACGCTACCATTCACTAGTTGAGTATCAGCGTAGAGTACAGCATTGCACAGACTAGGCACACTTTCACAGGGTCTCCCAAGATGCCATCGCATTTTGAGAGACCCGAACCTGGAACCGGTTACAGTTATAAAAGTTAGTTACAAAAAAAAAAGTGTAAAAAAAATAAATAAAAAAAAATATATAAAATTAAAAAAAATAGTTGTCGTTTTATTGTTCTCTCTCTCTCTCTCTATTCTTTCTCTATTGTTCTGCTCTTTTTTACTGTACTCTATTCTGCAATGTTTTATTGATATTATGTTTTATCATGTTTACTTTTCAGGTATGCAATTTTTTATACTTTACCGTTTACTGTGCTTTATTGTTAACCATTTTTTTGTCTTCAGGTACGCCATTCACGACTTTGAGTAGTTATACCAGAATGATGCCTGCAGGTTTAGGTATCATCTTGGTATCATTCTTTTCAGCCAGCGGTCGGCTTTCATGTAAAAGCAATCCTAGCGGCTAATTTGCCTCTAGACTGCTTTTACAAGCAGTGGGAGGGAATGACCCTCCACACCGTCTTCCGTGTTTTTCTCTGGCTCTCCTGTCTCAACAGGGAACCTGAGAATGCAGCCGGTGATTCAGCCAGCTGACCATCTGATCAGAGACCAGAGTGGCTCCAAACATCTCTATGGCCTAAGAAACCTAAGAAACCAGAAGCTACGAGCATTTCATGACTTAGAGTTCGCCGGATGTAAACAGCGCCATTGGGAAATTGGGAAAGCATTTTATCACACCGATCTTGGTGTGGTCAGATGCTTTGAGGGCAGGAGAGATCTAGGGTCTAATAGACCCCAATTTTTTTTAAAAAAAAGAGTACCTGTCACTACCTATTGCTATCATAGGGGATATTTACATTCCCTGAGATAACAATAAAAATGATTATAAAAAAAAAAAAAAAAAAAAAAAAAAAAGAATGAAAGGAACAGTTTAAAAATAAGATAAAAAAGCAAAAAATAATAAAAAAAAAAAAAAAAAAAAAAAAAAAAAAAGCACCCCTGTCCCCCCCCCTGCTCTCACGCTAAGGCGAACGCCAGCATCGGTCTGGCGTCAAATGTAAACAGCAATTGCACCATGCATGTGAGGTATCACCGCGAAGGTCAGATCGAGGGCCGTAGTTTTAGCAGTAGACCTCCTCTGTAAATCTAAAGTGGTAACCTGTAAAGGCTTTTAATAATGTATTTATTTTGTTGATTTTGTTGCCACTGCACGTTTGTGCGCAATTTTGTCATGTTTGGTATCCATGTACTCGGCCTAAGATCATCTTTTTTATTTCATCAAACATTTGGGCAATATAGAGTGTTTTAGTGCATTAAAATTTAGAAAAAGTGTGTTTTTTCCCCAAAAAATGCGTTTGAAAAATCGCTGCGCAAATACTGTGTGAAAAAAAAATGAAACACCCACCATTTTAATCTGTAGGGCATTTGCTTTAAAAAATATATATTGTTTGGGGGTTCAAAGTAATTTTCTTGCAAAAAAAAATAATTTTTTCATGTAAAAAAAGTGTCAGAAAGGGCTTTGTCTTCAAGTGGTTAGACGAGTGGGTGATGTGTGACATAAGCTTCTAAATGTTGTGCATAAAATGCCAGGACAGTTCCTGCAAATAGCTTGGGGTGTCTACTTTCCAAAATGGGGTCATTTGGGGGGGGGGGGGTTTATGCCACCTGGGCATTCCATGGCCTCCGAAACTGTGATAGGCAGTGAACAGTGAAATCAAAAATTTACACCCTTAGAAATCCTGAAGGCGGTGATTGGATTTCGGGGCCCCGTACGCGGCTAGGCTCCCAAAAAATCCCACACATGTGGTATCCCCATACTCAGGAGAAGCAGCTAAATGTATTTTGGGGTGCAATTCCACATTTGCCCATGGCCTGTGTGAGCAATATATCATTTAGTGACAACTTTGTGCAAAAAAAATAAAAAAATTGTCACTTTCCCGCAACTTGTGTCAAAATATAAAATATTCCATGGACTCAACATGCCTCTCAGCAAATAGCTTGGGGTGTCTACTTTCCAAAATCGGGTCATTTGGGGGGGGTTGTGCCATCTGGGCATTTTATGGCCTTCAAAACTGTGATAGGTAGTGAGGAGTGAAATCAAAAATTTACGCCCTTAGAAATCCTGAAGGCGGTGATTGGTTTTCGGGGCCCCGTACGTGGCTGGGCTCCCAAAAAGTCCCACACATGTGGTATCCCCGTACTCAGGAGAAGCAGCTGAATGTATTTTGGGGTGCAATTTCACATATTCCCATGGCCTGTGTAAGCAATATATCATTTAGTGACAACTTTTTGTAATTTTTTTTTTGTCATTCAATCACTTGGGACAAAAAAAATTAATATTCAATGGGCTCAACATGCCTCTCAGCAATTTCCTTGGGGTGTCTACTTTCCAAAATGGGGTCATTTGGAGGGGGTTGTACTGCCCTGCCATTTTAGCACCTCAAGAAATGACATAGGCAGTCATAAACTAAAAGCTGTGTAAATTCCAGAAAATGTACCCTAGCTTTTAGACGCTATAACTTTTGCGCAAACCAATAAATATTATTGACATTTTTTTTACCAAAGACGTGGCCGAATAAATTTTGGCCTAAATGTATGACTAAAATTGAGTTTATTGGATTTTTTTTATAACAAAAAGTAGAAAATATCATTTTTTTTCAAAATTTTCGGTCTTTTTCCGTTTATAGCGCAAAAAATAAAAACCGCAGAGGTGATCAAATACCATCAAAAGAAAGCTCTATTTGTGGGAAGAAAAGGACGCAAATTTAGTTTGGGTACAGCATTGCATGACCGAGCAATTAGCAGGTAAAATGACACAGTATATTATATATATAACCATCTTCCGAAATTTAAATTTGGTACAGAATGAATTTGAATAGAAAAGATTAGAATAGAATATATTATATTTTTTTCTATTCTGTTCTATTGTTTTTCTATGCTATTCTTTTCTATTTACAGGCCCAAAAAAGGGCGTGGCCTACACGACGCCGGAAGTGACGTTTGCGCTCCACCACAGCCTGTGCTGCAACCAGGAAGTTAGAGATTGCTGCTTGGAATACAGAACCGGCTGGAGCTGACTATGGTGAAGTGCTGTGTCTAAATGCTTCCTTCTGATGTGCACTTTTGATTGCATTTACAATGTACGTATAATGTTTGAAGGGGGGTCTTTGTGTGATGTGAAGGGCTTTTATCAAATAAACAGGATTACGCTATGTGCGCTTTTCTTTTGTTGTCTGGTGATTTATGAGCCTTGACCATCTTGGATTCCTCCGGAGAGTTGCTGACAGTGGCTGGTGGCTTGGATTTCTCCTTTCTTGGATGCTTATGTTTATTAGGCTTTTGGTGAGTTTAACCCCCTGAGGGGAGTGTGTTCTCACAGGGTGGAAGTGGATGGATCGGTGGAAGGTGCACGCTGAACTTCTGTACTCTGATCACCTATGAACACTTTCTGAACCATTTTGCTTACTGCTCTTCTCTCTTTAAGGACTTTTTTTGCATGTGAAGTTGGCCACATTATTCGTTTAGCTCAACACTAGCGCTGTTTTTAGTGTGTTATAATGATCACTTTGTCGATTATGTTATGCCACTATTTATGATGATTATTCTTTTCTATTATTTTCTATTCTATTCTAATCTTTTCTATTCGAGTTCACTTTCATTCTATACGAATTTCGAATTTCGCAAAATGGTTATATATAGTTTACTTTTCAAATTCGGTCAAATTTTTTCAAATGCAGTAGAATTTTTTCAAATACGAAACGAATCCTGAAAACGAATGTAACGAATGCAACAAATTTAACTAAACAAATTTAGTTAAACAACGAATCGAAACGAAACAAAACTATTTTTTTCATCCTGCACATGTCTACCCTGTTGTGTGTATGTGATTTGTATATTACTTTGTAACGTTCATATATACTGTATTTTTCCTCCTTTTTTTAATCAACAGAACATAAACCCCATTGTTCCCCTGAGGAAGCTCCCTGACACATACCTTGGAGGTGAGCCTGACGTGCAGAGGGAGACCTCTCATACGGCTCTGGTTCCGGGATCACTGGAGTGGGAACAGTGACCTTCAGAGCACAGCGGGGTAGGAGAGCCTGCAGGGTCCACTTAACTGGAGATGATGTCCGCTTGGCAGAGACAGGAACAGACTTGATTGCTGTGGATGCAGGAACGCTGAGGCAGGTGCGCACAGATGCAGGACTGTAAGCAGGTGCGCACGGATGCAGGACTTGTAGGCAGATGCACACTGACGCAGGAGTTGTAGGCAGATGCACACGGATGCAGAACTTGTAGGCAGGTGTGCTCGGATGCAGGACAGCAGGCAGGAGCAGGGTCAGACAAGCCAGGTCACAGCAGCAGATCAATCAGACAGAAGCAGCAGGCAGAGAATGATCAAAGTCCAGGCAGAATTGGCAACTGGAGATCAAACAAACAGAAACACAGAGCAGGTCAAAGGCAAGCCAAGGGGTCAGGACTGGAGACAGCAGCAAGGTCAGGAGAAGCCGGGTAACACTGGAGCAGATACAGGTTCAGGATCAGGTACATGATGAGCTGCAGATCAGACAGCAAGGATGCATTCTGAAGAGGCCCCTTTTAAGGATCACTGGGCGCCAAAGCTGCATTACTGTGCGTGTGTTTGCGGTCTGAGCAAGCGCATGCGCTTTGGCGCACGTCTATTTACTGCTGAATGCCTATGGACTGGAACACATCCCAATGGACCCATGCGCCCGTGGCCAGTTGCAGAGCCATGCGCAGTACGTCCATGACACCCCCTGTGGGCGAGATGCGCTGGGATCCTGCATATCTTTCATTGATGCATACCAACACTTTACTGGACCAAATTGATAAAGTTTTATATTTGGTACCAATGTATGCAGGTGTTGGATATTACCACATATGTATTCCTATTCGTTTTGGGTAGGGACACCCCCGGTTCGGGTTGCACCAGAACATGCGAACAATCAAAAAATGTGTGTGAACATGCGAACCCTATTAAAGTCTATGGGACACTAACATGAAAAACCAAAAGTGCTCATTTTAAAGGCTTATATGCAAGTTATTGCCATAAAAAGTGTATGGGGAGCCGGGTACTGCCCCAGGGGACATGTATCGATGCAGAAAAAAGTTTTTAAAACAACTGTTTTTTCAGGAGCAGTGATTTTAATACTACTAAAAGTGAAGCAATAAAAATGAAATATTCCTTTGAATATCGTGCCTGGGGGTCCCCTTAGTCTGCCTGTAAAGCGGCACATCTGTGTGATGTGTTTTACTGTGCCGCAGCAAAATTACATTTCTAAAGGCAAAACATTTTATTCAAAATTGCTTGCGCCAGTGATATAGCAAGCTCCCAGCAATATAGATAAAAATAAATGAAGAAACCGGCGTGGGTCCCCCCAGTCCCTTTGGGTTCTGGTATGGACTCCACGCCAAAATTTTTTAAAAAATTGGCGTGGGGTCCCCTACAAAATCCATACCAGACCCATATCCGAGCATGCAGCCTGGAGGTCAGGATGAGGGGCTAACGAGCCCCCCCTCCTGAACCATACAAGGCCACATGCCCCCCAAAGCACCTTGTCTCCATGTTGATAGGGACAAGGGCTTTGTCCCCACAACCCTGGCCATTGGTTGTGGGGGTCTGCAGGCGGGGGGGCTAATCGGAATCTTGAAACCCCCCAGATCCCTCCCCCCCCCCCCAAAAAAAAAAAAAAAAAAAAAAAAAAAGTGTCAAAAAGCATAAACCACAATACACAGTTTTTGAAAAATTCCTTTATTAAAAAAAATAAAAAAGTGTCCCGCAATGTACATCTGTCTTTAATCACGCCGCCCAATGGACCCGAAAAAATAGAAAAAAACCCGAAAATACTCTGCCTTCGATGGGAGGTATCCCACTGACTGCTGTCTTCACTGTGACAGCTCTTATATAGGTAAGGGCAGGGCTGCCCGCTGACTTAACAGGATGACCCTGCCCCCTCTGATGACACATGACATCAGAAGGGGCGGGGTCACTCGGTTACATCACCGGGTGGCCCTGACCTTGCCTATAACAGCTGTCACAGCGAAAAGACAGCAGTCAGCGGGATGCCTCCCATTGAGGCAGAGTTTTTCTTTTTTCTATTTTTTGGGTCCATCGGGTGGCGTGATTGAAGATGAATGGACATCATGGGACACTTTCTTTTTTAACCACTTCAATACTGGGCACTTCCCCCCTTTCTGCCCAGGACAATTTTCAGCTTTCAGTGCTATTGCACTTTGAATGACAATTGCGCGGTCATGCAACATTGTCCCCAAACTAAATTTTTATCATTTTCTTCCCACAAATAGAGCTTTCTTTTGGTGGTATTTGATCACCACTGGGTGATCAAATACCACTCTGATGGGCACTGATGAGGCAGCCCTGATGGACACTTATGAGTTGGCACTGATGAGGTAGCACTGATAAGGAGGCACTGATATGTAGAATTGATGGGCACTAATAGACGGCACTGATATGCATCACTGATGGGCAGCAATAGGCGGCACTGATGGGCATTAATAGGCGGCACTGATGGGCACTGATGGACACTAATAGATGGCACTGAAGGGCAGCACTGATGATGAGTTACTGACAGATTTTACTGATGGGCACTGATTGGCACTTTGATGGGCACTAACAGGTGTTTCTGATGGGGCACTGACTGGCAGCTGATGGGCACTGATTGGCATTATTGGTGGCACATCTGATGGGGCTGTGCTGATAATCAATGTGCTGATTATCAGCACAGACCCCCCGACAGGGAGGGCCGCCAATCGGCTCTCCCTGTCAGAGCGAACCAAGGAAAGTCACACAGATCATGTGGTCACTGATGATCACGTGGTAAAGGAGCCTCCATCAGAGTGACACACAGCACCGCTGATCATCACGCTGTGCACCAGCATGTTTTCCTGCTGGACGTCCTATGACGCCCAGTCAGGATAACTGAACCACCGCCCGGCCATCATTCTGCTATAGGCCAGGTGGGAAGTGGTTAGTAAAGGAATTGTCAAAAACTGTGTATTGTGGTTTTTACTTTTTGACACTTTCTTTGGTGAATAGGTAGGGGTACATGTACCCCTACTCATTCACATGGGGGGCGGGATCTGGGGGCCCCCTTGTTAAAGGGGGCTTCCAGATTCCGATAAGCCCCCACCTGCAGACCCCCACAAACACAGAGCCAGGGTTGTGGGGACGAGGCCTTTGTCCCCATCAACATGGGGACAAGGTGCTTTGGGGGGACCCCAAAGCACCCTCCCTATGTTGAGGGTAAGCGGCCTGGTATGGTTCGGGGGGCTCGCGCATCCCCCCTATCCTAGTCTGCCAGGCTGCTTGCTCGAGTAAGGGTCTGGTATATATATTATATACTGTACACTGCACTATATACCCTGCACTGTATTATATATACACTACACTGACTGCACTATATACTCTGAACTGCAGTATATATACTATGCAGACTGCACTATATACTCTGAACTGCAGTATATATATACTATATGGACTGCACTATATGCTCTGCAGAAAAATTGGGCCTTATTTTAAAAAAATGACATGCCCCAGTCAAACAGGTGCAGAAAAATTGGGCCTTGGGTGTTGGTGGTGCCTGAACACTGTAACTCCTCCTCACAGATACTCTTGTTGGGTGCAGGAATGGGCCCTGCTGTTAAATATTATTTCAAAAATTGCAATTACATGCCCCAGTCAAATAGGTGCAGAAAAATCGGGCCTTGGGTGTTGGTGGTGCCAGAACACTGTAACCCCTCACAGAAACGGGCCCTGCTATTAAATATTTGAAAAAATGAAATTACATGCCCCTGTTAAACAGGGGCAGAAAATTGGGTCTTGTTAGGGTGTTAGTGGTGCCCTAAACCAAAAATATTCTTGGAAGCTAGCATCATCAAGATTCAGGAGGAATAGGATAGGCAGCATAGGCAGTCTTCAAGGGATCCCAGATCCTTAGCAAATTCAATAAGTTACTGGGGTCTCATAGCTGCTTATCCAGGACTGATTCATTTTTATAAATGTGAGCCTATCAACGGAGTCTGTGGACAGGTGCACCCTTTGATCTGTTGATCCGATACCTCCAGCAGCACTGAGTGTCCTTTCAGATTGCACGGACAGGCTCCCATGGTGTCAACCACCTCTAAGCCTGCCGCTGCAGAGCTGACAGAATCTCTGCCCCAGTGTGGCTCCTGTCCCCTAGGCAGACCAACTCAAGCACCACATGATATCTTTTAGCAGTACTGCATGCATAACCCCTTGAACTGGACAAAGATGTTGGTGGAACAGAAGCGCGGGATGAAGGAAAAAGTGGAGGACAGGTCAACAACACCCCTCTGGGAGAGAAAGGGCTGACCAGGGAATGTATGTACTAAATATGGAGGAGCTGCGTGGCTGTATGATAGTGATTCAGATTAAGAAGACATGGAGAGTGTTATCAGTATTGAATGTGGTCAGAGAATGGAGGATTCTTCTGCTACACCAGAGTTGCCGGACACTTCTACTGGCCTGGACTGGCCATCGGGACTACCGAGAGTTTCCTGGTCGGCCAATGGCTCAGTGTGGGCCGGTTTCAGCTGCATCTGCGGTGCACAGCGATCTACCCGTCAACCGCCAACAGCTGGTGCCTGATGGGTAGATCAAGATTTAGCCAGCATGCAGAGTAGCGCAGGAAGCGCCTGTACTAGTAAGTTCTCTCTCTCGTGTCATCAAGCTAATCCCCGGCGGCCCCTCCTCTCTTCTCGTCTATCCCAGATGATCTTACAAGCCAATTAGGATAGACAAGAAGAGAGGAGGGGCCACCGGGGAGCAGCGTGATGACACGAGAGAGAGAACTTACTAGTACAGAAGCTTACTGCGCTACTCTGCATGCTGGCTAGTAAGATCCCATAATGTGCCATGTGCCCCAATGATGTGCCCCATAATGTGCCCTGATGATGTGCCCCATCATGTGCCCTGATGTGTCCCGTGCCCCATGCCCTGATGTGCCCCATGCCCTAATGTGCCATGTGGCGTGATGTGCCCCGTGCCCTGATGTGCCCCATCATGTGCCCTGATGTGCCCTGAGCCCTGATGTGCCCCGTGCTCCGATGTGCCCCATGCCCTGATGTGCCATGTGCCATGATGTGCCCCATGCCCTAATGTGCCATGTTGCCTGATGTGCCCCGTGCCCTGATGTGCTATGTGCCCTGATGTGCCCCATAATGTGCCCTGATGTGCCATAATGTGCCCTGATGTGCCATAATGTGCCCTGATGTGCCCCGAGCCCTGATGTGCCCCGATGTGCTGTGCCCCGATGTCCTGTGCCATGATGTCCTGTGCCATGATGTCCTGTGCCCCGGTGTGCTGTGCCTCAATGTCGTGTGCCCTGATGTTCTGTGCCCTGATGTACTGTGACCTGTACCCTGATGTCCTGTACCCTGATGTGCTGTGTTCTGATGTGCTATACCCTGATGTGCTGTGCCCTGTACCCAGATGTGATGTACCCTGATGTACTGTGCCCTGAAGTGCCCTGATGTGTTGTGCCCTGTACCCTGATGTGCTGTGCCCTGATGTACTGTGACCTGTGCCCTGATGTACTGTGACCTGATGTCCTGTACCCTGATGTCCTGTACCCTGATGTGCTGTGTCCTGATGTGCTGTGTCCTGATGTGCTGTGCCCTGTACCCTGATGTGTTGTGCACTGTACCCTGATGTGTTGTGTCCCGATGTGCCCTGTACGCTGATGTGCTGGGCTCTGTACCCTGATGTGCTGTGCCCTGTACCCTGATGTGGCCTGGTGGGCTTTACCCTGATGTGCTGTACCCTGATGTGTTGTGCCCTGATGTGCCTTGTGCCCGGATGTTCTGGGCTCTGTACCCTGATGTGCCGTGCCCTGATGTGCTGTGCCCTGTACCCTGATGTGGCCTGATGTGCTGTGCCCTGATGTACCGTGCCCTGATGTGTTGTGCCC
This sequence comes from Aquarana catesbeiana, assembly GCF_042186555.1. Classification (NCBI taxonomy): domain Eukaryota; kingdom Metazoa; phylum Chordata; class Amphibia; order Anura; family Ranidae; genus Aquarana; species Aquarana catesbeiana. Next base: position 490,104,916 of record NC_133325.1, read on the forward strand.
TGGGCCGGTCTGGATGAAATCCAGGGCCACATTTTTGTCCCAGTCCAGCCCTGCTTCTACTAGTAAAAAGGACCAGGTCAGATAGGTCCTGGACTGGTGGGGTGGAGGGAGAAGGAGTAATGCCTGAAAAAGGGGGCTCTGAAGAAGAATTCGCTAGCTCTCCGGTCCCCCCGGAGGAGACAGAAAATCCAGTCTGAGGTGAATGAGGCAGAGAGCAGGATCGACTTTTAATAGCTTTATTATGGCTGTGTCTTTTTTTTCTTGTGATGGCTCTGACAGTAGGGTCTATCAATGTTAGAAGTATTGTGGCAAAAGACAGGAGGGTGGCTGTTTTTGATGAAGTTAGTAAGTACAATATGGATGTTGCGTGTTTTCAGGAATGCAGGGTAATGTGTGACCCTTCAGCAGATTGGTCTTGGGGTCCTTCTGTGTGGGCACCAGCATGTGTGCCTAGGAGTGAGGGGGTTGGTGTGGCAGTAAAGAATCCGAATGTTAAACTTGTGATGCATGAAATTATTATCCCTGGACAGTAACAAGTAGTGACTTTGGACTTCCTAGGACAACATGTGAGGTTGATAAATTGCTATGCCCCTGCTGAAAAAAGAGAAAGGATTATATTTTTAGACATTTTAAAAATATACTTACTTGGGAGAATTCCAATTGTCCTGGTGGGCGACTAACTGTGTGAGGAGGTGTGAGGACCATCAGGGGACCAGTAGTGGTGGAGGGATGGATGCTTCATCCAGGGTCCTGAACGATATAATTAATGGACTTTAGTATGCATGATGTAGCGTTGAAGGTGGAAAAAGGGGACATTACTTATACGACCATTCTGACAAAGGAACTGTGAGGTCACGGATAGACTTTACTTTTTGTCCCGGTTTCTAAAGAGTGAAGCATATCAGGTTTTCCCAATGGTCTTTTCAGATCACTCTTTGATTTGTGGTACCTTTAAGTTGGAGGTGGGGGTGGAAATTGGCAGAGGTATGTGGAAACTGAATTGCTTACTTCTGGAAGATGAAGAGGTTGCTGAGCGTTTTGCTTCCTTTTTCAAAACGCTGGAAGATAAGAAAAGTACTTTTGAAGATCTGTTGGAATGGTGGGATTGAGTTAAACATGTAGCTTCCTTTTTTAAGAAGGAGGGGGTGAAAAGGAAAGAGAAAAAAGGAGAGTCAGGGAGAAGGTTGATAGAAAGAGTGCATTTTCTGTACCGGTGTAAAAGGTTGGGTTTGGAGGTAGGAGGAGAGGAGGAAGATGATAGGAGAGAAAGGGAAAAGTATAGTTTTCAGTGCAAAGGTGCAGAATATGGAGGGAGGAAGATGAAAAATGTTCCAGGTTTTTCTTTAAAAAGGCTTTTAGTCCTAAAAAAATAATGAAGAAGATGTTGGATGGGCAAGAGGAAGTTGAAGGGAAAAGAATGAGAGATGGCGTGAGGAATTTCTACCAGGACCTGTATGGAGGAGAAGATGGGGCCACTCTGGAAGAAGTGAAAGAATATTATGACGTGTTACAAGGAAAGTTGGAAAAGGATGAAGGTGCCTTTTTGGTGGATGCGGTAGGGGAGGCTGAAATCGAGAAAACGCTAAAATATATGGCAAGGGATTAAATCCTAGGAGGGGATGGAATACCAGTGGAGTTTTACCTCAAGTTTTGGCCTTTTATTAAAACTCATCTTGTTGAGGTGTTAAGGTATTGCATGAGGTCAGAGAGGTTGGCTACTTCTATGAAGTAGAGGGTTATTGTGTTATTATATAAATAAAGGGAGAGGAAAAGGATATCAAGAACTGGAGACCAATAACCCTTTTAAATTTGGACTATAACATTTTTGCCAAAATTTTGGCCGATAGAATGAAGGAAGTGATCGGGAGGGTGATCAGTGAAGGACAGGTGTGTGCTATCCAAGGGAGAAGGATCGCTGATAATTTGGTGCTTTTGAGAGACTTGGCCTATTATGAGCAGTGCAATAATTTACCTTTGGCAGTGGCTGGGTTTGATTTAGAGAAGGCATACGATAGGGTCTCATCAATTTACTGTATGTTTCATGTCCTTGGAAGGTTGGGTTTCCCAAGTGAGTTTATAAGTATGGTTGGAAGCCTATATGCAGATGTGAGTAGTAGGGTTTTGATAAATGGGATCTTGTTGGAACCTTTTGAGGTAAAATATGGGGTAAGGCAGGGATGCCCCCTGTCCCCAGTGTTGTTTATCTGTGTCATGGAGCCTTTCTTTCAGCAAGTCCAACAAGATCAAGCCTTTGAAGGCTTTTTTGTTCCTGGTGGAAATGGAAGCAGTTTAAAATCATTATGCTATATGGATGATGTGATGTTTTTATGCAAGTCCCGAAGAGATCTCGCTAGGGCAGAATTGCAGTTACAGCTGTTCGGTAGTGTTGCAGGAATGAGGATGAATTGGGGCAAGAGTGTAGTCTGCATTCTAAGTGGGCTGGGTGATGTCCCTTTAGTTAGGATTAAGAAAGTTGATGCAATAGAGGTACTGGGCATCTATTTTGAGAGGAATTTGCAGAATCAAGAAAACGCTGTTAAATCTGTTGACAAACTGTCAAAGAAGCTTCATTTGTGGAGATTACGGCGGCTTACTTTGAAGGGGTTAAAACACTTATTACACTTATTTTGCTTTATTTTGGCATTATTTTTCCTTTTAATAAGAGGTGGCTCCAGTACATTGAAAGACTGTTATTTTTTTTTCTGGGAAGCAAAGATGGAACGGGTGGCAAGATCTACCATAGTAAAAGAAGAGAAGTTGGGAGGTTATAATTTCCCCAAGGTGGAGTCTTTCATGGGATGCATTCTTCGCTGTTATACCATAAGGCTTTCTTGAGTGGAGGCAAAACTATGGGGTTGATTTACTAAAGGCCAATAGAGTGTGCACCTTGGAAAGTACAATTGCACTCTGCATGTGCAGTTGTTCCAGAGCTTAGTAAATGAGGTAAAGCTTCACTTTGCAAAGAATACCCAATCACATGCAAGGAAAAAAAAAAAAAAAAAAAAAAAACAGCATTTTTGCTTGCACATGATTGGTTGATGAAAGTCAGCAGAGCTTCTGCTCATTTACTAAACTCTGGAGCAACTGCTCTTGCCGTGTGCAACTGCACTTTCCAATGTGCACAGTATTTTTGCCTTTAAGTAAATCAACCCCTATATGTTTCATGCGGTACCTGATGGAATCGTTTGTGGTGGTGGGGTTGGTGAAAACGGGATCTAACTAAGCCAGTGGCACTTGTGCCCCCTCCCTATTACATCAAACTGAAGACATGGTACGATAAGAATGATTTAAGTAATTTAAGTACTGGTGCGGTAGTTAAAAATATTTTGGTCAGATGGTTAAGAAAAGAGGAGTTGGTTTCAAATATTACAAAAAAACCTGCGCTGGCAACTCACCATAAAAAATAAATAATATATGTAAAAGAAATATATATAATTCATGAAATATACAAGTGCACAAATGATGTGAACTGTGTAAGATTGGAAAAAGAGCCACTTAAGAGCTATGCGGCTAAAAAAAAATTCAGTGTTCACTGGTGACATTAAAAAATGTGACATATAACTTGTTATTCATGACCACAAACACAGGTGTAAAAATAGTAATAAATCATAATAAAAAATAAAATAAAAATGTGCACAAAATAGTGTAAACTGTGTGAAATTGGCAGAAGAGCCACTAGGAACTATGCGACTAGAGAACAATTGTATGTCGCTACACTGGTGCAATTAAAAAAGTGTGACATATAGATTGACATTCGTGACCACAATTATGAGTATAAAAACCTCTTATGAGATAGATGCCAAATAATATAAAATGAAGATGAATGAAAACATAAATTTCTATTAACGGAGAGTCCTTTACATCAAGGTGTTTCTTCACAAAAACATTCAACAGACTTCAAGCTTTCCCATCTACACACTAGGTCTGGGCATGAAGGTAGGCTAGTGCTGGTAGTGGTAATGAAGAGACTTTGGGAACCACAAATCTCACGTTCCACCAAAAAGAGAGGAGAAAGCATATAGTGTAAAAACCTATGGCACCGTGAGATCACCTGCGCATATAAGCGCTACTCACGGAACCGATGTGCAGAGCAGGCATTCAGATATTCCGTCGGTGTTCGCTGCTGAACGGCGTGCGTTCCACCAACTCCAGGAAGTGATGTCACTGGTTCTCGGATTCACAGGCGTAAGCAGGATGTTGTGTCGATGCGTTTCGCCCCTCCCCCAGGGCGTTTTCAAAGACTTCTTGGAGTCTTTGAAAACGCCCTGGGGGAGGGGCGAAACGTGTCGACGCAACAGCAGATGTGTGCTTCATATAACCTGTTAACAGCATATTCTTCCTTTTCTTATCTATAACACTCTGATGGACAGTAGACAGTGACGACATAACATATACCACAAATAAATACAGTTCGATTAAGGGGAGTAAAATAGGTACCCTTTGTCTCAAAAATGCCTTACCGATCAAGGAGTTCTCAAAAGTAAGCAAAGGGCTCACATTCAATGCAGCTGATGTACTTTGTATATTCCTGGAATGGAGATTAGGGTGGAGGTAATATACAGTATGAGGTCATCTGCATAAAGTGCACATTTATGTTCCTGGTCTCCGCACGTCACCCCTTTAATGTCTGGATTCATTCTGATAGCTATGGCCAGGGTTTCTATAGCTATTGCGAAAAGGAGGGGAGATAGTGGGCACCCCTGTCTGGTGCCCCTGCCTATAGGGAACGAGGCTGAGTATCTACCCATCAGGTAGACTTGGGTTGATGGGTTAGAGTACAAGGAGTGAATTAGATTTAGGCAGTACGGGCCAAATCCCCATCTTCGCAGGATGTCAGACAGGTATGTCCAATCTATAGAATCGAAAGCCTTGTGTAGGTCAATCAATAAAAGGAAGCCCTTTTGAGGGGGGCTACCATCCCAACGGAATTGTAGTAGGGATATAATATTTATGGTCCGTCTAATCTGGTCCGTACCAAACCCACCTGGTCTCTATGGATATATGAGGGGATAAAGCTTGCCACCCTATTTGCCAAAATTTTGGTTAAAATCTTAATATCGTTGTTGATTAATGATATTGGGCAATAATTTCCAACCTCGCTGGGGTCTTTCCCTGGTTTGGGGATCATCGAAATATAAGCTGCATTCAGGTCTGTTCCTAAAGGAGAGCCCTTTCTAAGGAAGTTAAAAAATTTTGATAGGTATGGGGCTAGTGTGGAGGCAAATTTCTTATAGTACCCAGGGGAAAACCCATCCGGTCCTGGTGCAAAGCTGAGTTTTAGGGATTTAATTGTATCTAAGACCTCTGACTGGGAGAAAGGACTTTCAAGTAGATCACTATGTTCTTTAGATAGGGAGGGCAATGAGAGGGAGTCTAAAAAATTCTTGCTGTGATTTTCCTATCTGAGGGGGCCGTGGTTTGTAGAGTTCCGCGTAGTACTGGAGGAATGCGTCCATGATCTTAGTGGGATTATGAGAAAGGTCCCCTGATTGTAGCCTAACTCTTGGGAAAACTAAGGATCGAGGTTTGGGACTGAGCTTAACCGCTAGTTTCAAGCCAATCCTAACCTTTTGAGAGTAGAATTTCGCCCCCGTCCATCTGAGGTGTTTTTCAGCGGTTGTAGTGAGATTCAGATTTAGAAGTGCCCGGGCTTTGTCTAATTTAGCTAGAGATTCTGGGGAAGGTTTTAGCTTGTGTGCCCATGCAAGGGACTGGAATTCTACTGTTAGTTTAATCGTATCTGCTTTGTGTTCCGCCCTAAGTTTGGCTGTTATTTGGATTAGCTTCCCTCTGATTACTGATTTATGCGCGGCCCACACGGTCCCAGGTGAGACGTCATTTGTAGAATTGATATTAAAGTATTCCTTAATGGAGCCTTCTATAATGGTACACTGTATTGGGTCACTTAGTAAAGATTCCTGTAGACGCCAGCGAGGAGGATCAGTACATTCCAAGGTTCTTAGAGTTACCAGAGTGACCATCGAGTGGTCAGAGAGGGAGGAATCAACTATCTTAGAGCTCACAACTAAAGGGATCATAGTGGGCCTAGTGAAGATGTGGTCTATCCTGGCATAGGAGCTATGGGGTGCTGAATAATGTGTGTAGTCTTTAGAATGAGGATTAGTCTCCCTCCAGATGTCTATTAATCCCATTTCATGTAGAAGTTTCACTATTTTAGCACTTTGTTTGGTAGGGCATTTAGGTTTAGGGATTCCAGAACCCATCTTATCCATGGAGAAATCAAAAGCTGTGTTAGAATCCCCGCCAAAGAAAATCGTGCCCTTAAGGTGTGGCCGAAGTTTATGCATTAGGGATTCAAAAAAGGCTTTCTGACTCTTGTTGGGAGAGTAGTAAGAAACAAAAGTATATAATTCTCCATCAATGTTCCCTGAGACTAAGATGAAACGCCCCTGGGGGTCCAACACAGCTTCTGATTGCAAGATATTTACGTGTTTGGCAAAGCAAATGGTAACACCCTTCGTTTTGTTATTTGCAGAGGAGAGAAAAAAGTGGGGAAAGTACTGATGAAGAAATGTGGGTTGGTATGATGTGGGGAAGTGAGTCTCTTGGAGGAAGAGGACATCCGTATGCATAGACTGCTAAAGTTGGAAACATTTTCTGCCTTTGATGGGGGAGTTGAGTCCCTGGACATTATGTGATACGATTTTAAGTGTAGGTGTCTTAGTGCGAGGATTAGCCATTATGTGAGGGAGGTGAGGTCAAACTTGCGTTATAAGTCTTACCTTGCCGACTGGAGGCCTGAACCCCGAAGAGCCCCAGTGGGGTGAACGTCACCGTATTAAGACCTGGGAGGAGAGACCGGAGCCGAACATTGAACCTGTGAACACTCAGATGAGTAGTGCAAGAGAGGGGGGAAAAAAAAAGGGATGAAAGAGAGAAGTAGAGAAAACACGAAAGTTTTATCAACCTGCATTAGAAAATATACCTGTAGATAAAAATAGCATAACTTAGTAACTCGGGGGTCCTTAGACCCCCCCAATTCCCAGGGCAGGATGAGGGAGCCCATCCTAACCCTATAACCTGAGAGGGCCGGCGCCCCACCCGTAGGGCAACTGGACAAGAAACCAATTGCATAAACTGCACTCTTGCTTCCTAATGGAGGTGCACTGGTTCCACCACTGCCTCACCACCAGTAGTATATAATAATGGAAGTCATGAAGGTAGTCTTCCTTGTGTTAACTGACAGAACGACCCAACGAACATGATCATCCTAAATACAAAAAACTGAGAACTTTTCATCTGACCTCCCCTGGGGACCCCATTTCTCCTCCCCGGGGCCCAGGGGGTAAGGCAGATCAAAATGGGGAGGCCACTGTGTACTAAAGCATGAGGGAGACAGTATTTCCTTAGTGCCTATTTTAAGAGTTCTACCGTTATGTCAAATTAAAGAGACACATCCGTAGCTTCTAGAATTCAGAGTGAGGGGAAACACAACCAAGAAGAGCATTTTAAATAAACTCATGCCCCCCACCACCCCGAAATAACACATTTGGAAACCATCTTATGGGAATGCAAAGCTAGTTATATAGTCCCGATAAAGGTCCCAACAAGCTAGTACGATCCAAGGACCAGCGAGGAGACAGGAGTTCCCCTCTTTCTCACCATCCTGGAAGACTCACAGAAGAGGCAGTCGTCAGAAATAGTTTAGGCAGGGAGCCTGATTACGGGTAAGGCCATAGCTTAGGTATGTCCATAAAGCCATGGGGACTGCAAGAAGGGTAAATCATGAGAAGACCCAAAAGAACATCTCGGATCTGGAGTTGACAAAAGGGAAGTTGATGGGTCTTGTGTGATCAGGCCTAGATGCAACAGGAGACATTCTCCTTCTGCGAGGGTTGAGAAGCAGTAGTTTTTATTTCTGTATGAGAAATTCAATCGCAGGGGGAAAGACCAACGGTATGTAATTTCCCTCTCAATCAACTGTTGGATTAACGGTTTGAGAGAACGTCTCTTCTGTACCGTGTATGGCGATAAATCAGCGAAAATCTGTATCCTGTGACCAAGCAGCTGGAGATCATCTGAACCCCTAGACCTCCTCATCACCTCCTCCTTAACAGAGTAAAAGTGGGGCTTCCCGATTATATTGCGTGGGAGACCATCTGAGTGGGGGGGGGGGGGTTGCAGGCCTCTGTGGGCTCTGTCTAGCTCCAGACGCTGTTCTGATATATCAGGAGTAAGGTCCCTCAGCAGCCTTTTCACTGATGCGTGTACATCCTTCTCAGCTTTGGGGAGCCCTCGAATTCGGAAATAACGTCACGATCTATTTTCGAGGTCATCGATTTTTGCGAAAGCTGTTTCAAGTTGATCCTGCATGTCTTGTATTCTGGCTGAGTTTTGATTAATACGGGAGACTGCTTGGTCAGCTTTCTTTTCAATTGTGTCCATCCTCTGCCCCAGTTGCTGCAGGTCAGCATGGATGGAGGAGGTTATTTGGGCCGCATTCAGGGCCAGGCTCTTGGATAGTAATTGGGAGAAAGCTTCCATCATGGATGGGAAGTCTATGGGTACAGGGGAGGTGGGAGATGATTCAGTCACTGACAATAATAGGCCTGTATGGGGGTCCATAATGGGAGTGGAGGGGAGGCCGGATCCCAATCTTCCCAGCAGGGACTCAGTGGATGTGGGTGAAGTGACCAGGGGCAGGGGTGGGAAGTCTGTACCTGGGGAAGGTGGGCGCTGTGAGTCCTGATCCACGATGGATTCCTCTACATCCTCTGTGTTGTGTGAGCCACGTGGAGCCGCCGCCATCTTAGCGTAGCTGACCGGGACGGCTGCCACGGTCATCTGGCTTGAGAGGCTTCTCCGGACTTGCGCCGTTATCCTGTGTGGGTTCCTGGGGGTCTCCCCCACTCATGTGTCCCGGTATGGTACTCAGGGGTCTGCTCTAGTGGCTCCGGTGGCGATCTATGGGCAGCGGTGGAGCGGAGCTCTAGTAGCCAGCGGCCATTTTAAAAGCTGACGCGCATGCGCCTCAACCGCAATAAAAGTTTTTATACTCAACAATGTGTGGCTTTTTCTTTCAATGATCAATACAAGTTTTTGTATTAAGTTGGTGTTTACAGTGACAATGGGGGTTATTTAATAAATCAAAATCCACCTGGCACTACAAGTGCACTAGGAGAGCCTAGGAGACAGCTAAAAGAAACACAAGCAGTAAATCAAATTCAAGATGATTTCAGATCAAAATAATTTTTAATTTTAGAAAAGAAATAAAAACTGGCTGGCATAGCAATGGCCCCCCTACCCATAAAATAGTCCAGATACTTTTGCCACCCATCAGCCATGTTGATTGCCGTAAGGAATAGGTGGAACCAGCTAGCCATTATACCAAACGCAGTCTCCACCACTCTTCTGGCTCTGGCCAGCTGGTAATTAAAAACCCTCTTCTCTGGGGTGAGGGTCCTCTGGGGGAATGGCCTCATCAGATGTTCACCCAGACCAAATGCTTCATCTGCGACAAACACAAATGGGAGTCCTTCCACGTTCTCTTCAGTAGGTGGCAATCCCAAGCCACCATTCTGGAGATGTCGGTAGAACTCGGTCTGGGCAAAGACTCCACCATCCGACATCCAGCCATTGTTCCCCACGTCCACATATAAAAACTCATATGTCGTTGACACCACCGCCAACAACACAATACTATGAAACCCCTTATAGTTAAAATAGTATGACCCGAGTGGTGTAGTGGTATGATGTGGACATGTTTCCCATCGATTGCCCCTCCGCAGTTGGGAAAGTCCCACCACTCGGCAAACTGGGAGGCCACAGTCTGCCATTCCTGTGGCGTTGAAGGAAACTGTGGAGTCAAACCACAAAAAATAAAATTACTACTTTTGCACATAACATTGTAAGCAGATTAGACACAAACATTCTTGGCCAACATCAGTATAACATTTATTTTAAGGAGTATTTAAAGACAAAAAGATAAGGTACACTTATCAGATTCCTCACCCCCTCTGATGGCCCATTGTAAACATTTTCGGGGGGGGGGAATTCTAGATGAGTTTGGGACCCCCATAAAAAGATTATGGCACTCTGCCTTAATTTAAGGACAACAATAACATTTGTATACATTTTAGGGGGTGTTTAGGGTAAAGCACTACTATGGAGCTAACAAAATACATTGTTAAGTGACTAGGCTAAGTGTGTATGGGCCCAGGATAGGATGCTAGGGAGTAGGGATGAGCCGAACACCCCCCTGTTCGGTTCGCACCAGAACATGCGAACAGGAAAAAATTTTGTTAGAACACGCGAACACCGTTAAAGTCTATGGGACACGAACATGAATAATCAAAAGTGCTAATTTTAAAGGCTTATATACAAGTTATTGTCATAAAAAGTGTTTGGGGACCTGGGTCCTGCCCCAGGGGACATATATCAATCTATAGTATGCTTGTAAAGGGGCGCATGTTTCCCGTGTTTAGAACAGTCTGACAGCAAAATGACATTTCAAAGAAAAAAAGGCATTTAAAACTACTCGCGGCTATTGCATTGCTGGTCCGACAATACACATAAAAGTTCATTCATGAGGACAAAGGGGACAATCACAGCATATTGCAATCATTATAATTAGGGAATGATGAAAAAAATACAATACATTAGCAAACATTAAATACATGTGATGTTAATGGAGAAAACTTACCTTAATATAGTCCTTCTGCAGGACCTGTATAATGGCAGAACAGGTCTCTGGAATAATGATCCCCAGAGCCTGGGGGGAGATGCCTGTTGAGAACTTGAGGTCCTGCAGACTTCTCCTTGTCGCCAAGTACCGCAAAGTGGCGACGAGCCTCTGTTCAGGAGTGATGGCTTGCCGCATGCAGGTGTCTTGCTTTGTAATATAAGGGGTCAGCAAAGCCAACAGATGGTGAAAAACGGGGTCCGTCATCCGGAGAAAATTCCTGAAATCATCAGGATTATTCTCCTGGATCTCCCGCAACAAAGGCATATGACAGAATTGGTCACGCTGGAGCAACCAATTCTTGGTCCATGAACTCCTCCCTGCCCTGTTCATGGACTGGGCTTGGGTCAAAGCAAGAACCCCAACACCAAGCCCCCGCACAGCACAAACTACGACGAATACGTAACTGCAACATGGCTTCAAAGTGGTCGGCTGGTCAGAACGAACTAACAGAAAGCACTAAAAAACAGAAAGGCCTGAGAAGAGCGAGCTGAACATCAGAAACGAGCGGACAAGAACGCACTGAAAAACCAAGTGTACTATAATAATACGCACTGAAACCCAGATGCGAACTGACTACACGCACTGAAGAACAGATACGAACCCACAAGCACAAACTGAAGAGCAGTAACTATCTGAAAAGCACGAGGCTGAAAAGTGCGAATCTCTCACCAAACTTCTACTAACACGAGATAAACACAAGATTAGCAGGAGCCCAAAGGGTGGCGCGCTTCGTATGGAACTTCCCTTTTCTAGTGCCGTCGTACGCATTGTATGTCACCGCGTTCTTGATGGTCGAAAGTTCACAGAACTTTTGTGTGACCGTGTGTATGCAAGACAAGCTTGAGCGGAATTCTGTCGGAAAAACCAGCCAAGTTTTCAGACGAAAATTCTGATCGTGTGTACGCGGCATTAGAATGACTCACTACGCCCATGGAAATAGAGCAGGGAAACTATTAGTGTATCAACTTAGACGTAGACGTAAGACCAAAATTCCCTACATACTACACCCTGTGAATAAAACCAAAATGCATCACCCACAGGATATAGCGGATGCATTTAGCCATTATTACGGAACCCTCTATAATAAAAAAGACAACGCAGCGGCAACCCGTCCCAATACTGAAACGATTAACAAATTCCTAAAGCAAATATCCCTGCCAACGTTGTCCCCACAACAAATATTGTCTCTAAATTCACAGTGGAAGAAAGCCACAAAACAATAGAATCCTTGCCTGCTAACAAATCTCAAGGACCAGATGGTTTTATAGGGGAATATTATCAAACATACAAACTCCTCTTATCGCCTTATCTAGGCAAGCTATTCAATGCAGCCGCGGCCTCTTCTTCCTTTCCCCCAGAAATGCTTAATGCTTTGATAGTGACTCTACCCAAGCCAGGGAAAGAACCAAATACTCCGGCTAATTTCCGTCCTATATCGCTACTAAATACTGATCTAAAATTGTACGCTAAACTTATAGCCAATAGATATTCTACCCCTTTTGATACATTCGGACCAGACTGGGTTTACCAGGGGACGTCAGACGTCTGACACTACTAGGAGGTTGACAAATATTATTGTCAGGATGCACCCGCCAGCAGACAAATTAATCTCCCCAAAAGAACCCTGAGGTGCAGAAGAATGTGCATTCCTATTGCTCATAGGAATCAGACTATGGCGCATAGAAGTGCGCATGCGCGAACTGGAGCGCAAACAGAAGCTGTCGCGCACCTTCATGCACGCCGGCGCTTGCGCGCACCCATGCCTGACACTGGCGCCAAGTGAGCCTATTTGAACCCAGCCAGTACCTAGCCCCAGTGCTGCCTTGTCTTCAGCTTCTGTGTATCCTGTTTCCTGAGAACCTGCATCCTGATCCCTGTTATCCATCCGGCTTGTCTTGACCATCCCTCAAACTCCACCTGTACCCACCTCGGCTTGTCCTGTGACCAATCTCCTGTCTTCTCCTTGGCACCTGCACTACTGATCCGGCTTTGACCTGGCTTGTCTCCTGACCACAATCCTGCCTAAACCCTGTATCTGATTCTGCCAGCCGTGTACGACCCTGCCTACCTGACCTTGCTACTTGTTGCTGTCATCTGCACCAGCTGCCTGCCTGGTAAGGGAGGCCTTGCTCGTCCATTTAGGCTCTTCTACAAGGTACATGATAATTATTCACTTAGCCAGGGTCCAGCAAAGGCCTTCTCTGCTACTAGCTTTGGATGCGGAGAAGGCCTTTGATAGGGTCTACTGGGGATACCTGGCTCTGGTCCTAAAGAAATTTGGGTTCTTTGGAACCATCCTTACGGCAATAATGGCACTTTACATGGACCCCTCTGCTCGAGTATATACATCGGGGGTACTCTCCAAGCCATTCAACATTACGAATGGGACCCGCCAGGGCTGCCCTCTTTCCCCTAATTTTTAATCTAATATTGAAACCTTTGGCTACATATATTAGATCCCACCAGAACATCAAAGGCTTCCCGATTAACAAATCCGACCATACCATCAGCTTATTTGCTGATGATATCATTCTAATGCTTACAAACCCTGAAACATCCTTGGCTTCAGTACAGGCAGCACTACAATTGTTCAACAAAACATCTTACTATAAAGTGAATGAAAGCAAATCCTACATATTAGGGCTGGGCATAAACGCACAACTAAAGAATAAACTCAGTTCACGGTTTCCATATACATGGAGTAATGAAGGTATAAAATATCTGGGAATCACCCTAACCGCATCTACAGAGGATCTATTCACAGCTAACTATGTTCCATTTCTCAGCTCCGTGACCTCAGGACTTGGCTAAAACTGAACTTTTGTGGTCAGGTCGTTTAGTGGCTTTTAAGATGGTAATACTACCACAACTAATCTACTTGTTCAGAACACTTCCTATTCCAATTCCCAACTCTTATTTCTCTTATTTCAAAGTTCAAACTATAGTAAACAGGTTTTTATGGAAGGGAGAGAAGGCAAGATGGGTTTTCAAAAAATCAATAGCAGCAAGAAAGGTGGGAGGAGTGGGTAATGTATTGATTAAGGATTACTATGTTGCCTCGATTCTTGCGCAATTGAGAACATGGTTCCCTAACTCACCTGACCAAGATGGCAAGAAATAGAGGAAACGCAAACACCAAACAATAACCTTTATGACTACTTAATGGCAAATACATTCAACTCAACCTACATCAATACTTTGGCTCCCTCGATGAAAGCATCACTCCAGGCATGGAAAATACTGATATAAACACAACAAACCCCCCTACATCTTCACTATCAATTCTTTTCACCAGTATACCTGGAATCATACCGGATCTCCACATAACACACTGGGTAGAAAAGGGAATCACAAACATTATAGACCTTATGATAGGTCCCACCATGAAAACATTTAGAGCAATACAAATAGAATTTAATCTAGGGGAGGCTGAATATTACAGATACCTCCAGATTTGTAATTTCCTCCAAACTAATCCTCCACTTTCCATCCAACTACCTTGGAGAATAGCACTATACCTTACCAAGCATTCTACCAATATCAAAGGAATATCCTTATTCTACAACACCCTAAACAACAAATTAATATTTACTAAACTCTCTAATATCAAAGCCTGGGAACAGGAATTGGGGGCCTCCTACACCCCAGAACAATGGCAATGTGCATTTCAAACAACATATTCTGCAACTAAAAACATTAATCTATGGGAACCAACTCAAAAAATATTATTACGCTGGTATCTAAGCCCATTTAGAATATCTAAATTTCACACCCATGCTTCTCCATTATGCTGGAGGGAATGTGGCTCTGCAGGTACTTTATACCATATATTGTGGGATTGTCCACACATATGTGCGCTTTGGGACAAAGTGTTTGACATGATAGCACAAATACTGAAACTACATGTTTCCAAAAACCCAGGATTGGCTATTCTATCTTTGGGTATAAATTTACTACCAAAAGATACCAGGGTAATAATGACCCACATTTTACTAAGTATTAGACTAGTGATTATGGGACATTGGAAGGACAGAGAAATACCCAAAATAAAAGAAATAATATTAAGGACCAACAAACACGTTACATACAAAATAATGTTCACATCATCACAGGGCAAATTTCAAACATCACACAAACAATGGAAACCGTGGACTGACTGGTACCAGACAAAAAAAGCTCTGAATACTATTTATGACTTGCATACACTCAAATGACACGAAAAACTGTGTATATGCACGTTTTGTTTCATTTAGGTTAATGTTTTTTCTTTTCATTGTTGTTTATTGTACATTGGAATCGTTTTTAAACATCTTGACCTTCTCGCTTAAAGCAATGACTTAAACTCTTATTGAGATGGGTAAATCAATGTGCTTTGTAGAACACCTGAAGCTAACACCTATGCAACATAGAGGGGTACAGAACCTCCCCACCCAAGACACAGTATGAACCCAATAGGGGTGTCAGAGGGGGAGATTCACCCTCCCACAATTAAAAGACAGTAGATATTGTTTCAAAACAGTTGGATAAGAAACTCATCATTATACACAATTGAATAAGTGCCTACAAATTGCTTGGTACGAAGGACTAGCTACTGTTATTGTTTTTATATTACTGTGATATACTATGTTTACGATATACTTTGTACCTTTTTCTGAAAAAATTCAATAAAAAACTATTGAAATTGAAACAAAGAAATGGGGAGCAAAATGTGAATAATAACAAACAAAATTGGCAATAACACAAAATAAATAATAATCAAAATAAAATACAAATAAAAATAATTAAAAAACAATAATAAATAAAAATAAAGTAAAACTAATGAAAATAAAAATGGTGATTGTTTAACTGCAAATGATTAAAGGTTTTTGCAAGGTAACTTGTTATACTAAATTTGTCACTAGAGTTACTTACAATAACCACCCCCAGGGGACAGACACTGGCCATGTAGGCCCGAATATCCAGGGCGAAGACCATAAGGGTCCACTGTGAGAAAATAAATGAAAAATGGGTAAGCATGATGGATATAACAAAATACATGACATGAAACTGGATAAATAATAACACTGCAGACATGAACATGGCCGGGAGGTGTTTAAAGCAGGGTGTGTGAGTATTTAAAGAATAGATCCAATAAGTTTCCTGCTAGCATGAACGTTTAAAACATTCAGCAACGGTGAACGTACTGGGTATGACCTCAGGTATCCACACTTGGAGCCTGCTGGTGGACTTCTGGTGGAAATCCAAAAAATGTCTGGGAACACTATGTTTGTCATTACCCTTTTCAATGAATCTCCTATGCTCACCAAACCATTTCCTGAGGGTCCTGTTCGTGCACCCCACATAAAAAAACCCACAAGGGCAGATGAGGCCGTAGACCACGAACTTGGTGGAATAGTTGAAAAATTCCCTGATTTGAGGGGCGTGGCTAGCAGCCAAGCTGAATGGAAGCCTGATCTCACAGCTCCTGCACTGAACGGAGAATCGGACCCAAATCACTGTTCCAGACCCCCAAAAAATGCACTCCTCGGACCCCCACAACCTGGGGACCCAGACCAGAACCTTGAGAAAGCGGAAAGAATACAGAATACCCACGAAAATCACGGATTTCCTCATCTTTCCTCGGGGAGATAAAATCCAAGATGGCACCCGCGGCGCCGCTCAGCACACAGAGGATTCCTACACTGACTTGCCTGATGCTGATGAATCCTCCATTTCAGCCCTGCACAACTTCTCAGGCTCTCAGCTATCCTCCGGACCCTCATCCACCTCCAGCAGCCCTGCCAAAGCGAGGATGCGCCTGGATACAGCGGATCAGCCACAGGAGGTAAGGCCTGCTTTAGAAAACCTCCTCACACATCCACCTGCATCTTCTCCCATAGCGGCCTTCCCTACTACCAATCAGCCAGTCATAGACACTATGATGAAGGAGATGCTGATGTCGCTTCACAGCTCCCTCCAATCTGACATTTCCTCTATGTTTTCAGCATTTAAAACAGAAAGTGGGGCTTACTGAAAAACAGTTGAGCGCCATGACAGAAACAGTTAATGACCTAGTAGACGCACATGACCATAGGCGTGCGCAAGGGGTGTGCCAGGTGTGCCTAGGTACACCCTAATCCCGCAGTTGGCAAACCGTCAATGGCGAGCAGGTGACAGGTAAAACACAATCCTTCCTTGCCAACCATCAAACTGGACAGGAAAAGTGGTGGGGGTGAAATTTAGTGGAACCGATCTGTCTTTTCCTTCTGCAGTAACTGAAAGTAGGCTTCTCCTCCTCTACCTCTGGTCGACATTCAGCTGCCACAGGAGGAAAATACAGGGGAATCGGTACCAATATATGCCAACCCCACCACCCCTCCTGTCCCTGTTACTCTTCTTTCTGTTGTGTGGTTCCCCCTGTGTGCTCCCTGGCTCCCCCTTCCTCCCATTGTTTTAGGATGGAGAGTGGGGAAGAGGCCGGTAAATATGTCAAATGCATATGTGTTGGAGCTTTTGGGTGCACACCCTAATGAAATAGACTGCGCACACCTATGCACATGACCATACCAGAGAAGAACACCGCTGGGTGCGTGTCAAAATGGCGGATCTCGAAGTCTGCTCATGGCGTCAAAATATTAAGATAAGAGGAATCCCTGAAACTATTTTACCAGCAGATCTAAACTCCCACGCTAGGAAGTTGATCTCAACACTCCTTCCAGATCTCCCACCGATTGAGACGACCATCGATCGTATCCACCGTCTCCCAAAACCTCCTCATCTACCCGCAGAAGTACCTTGTGACACTCTGATGCGCATCCACTTCTACCACACCAAGGATATGCTCCTCACACAATCCAGACGCCTCGGACAGGTCCCACATCCATACGCAAAGCTGCAACTCTTTGCTGACATCTCCCAATACACCCGTCAACTGCAAACAATAACAAAACCCCTCAACAATCATAAGATCCCATACCAATGGGGTTTCCCCACCAAGCTGATGGTTACCAGAAATGGAGTGCGCCACAATATCCATACCGTAGAAGAGGGCATACAATTGCTCAAAACATGGGGTATCATTCCTGATGGTGACCTTCTAACCCCGGTGGCCCACAAACCAAACCCACAATCCTTCAACTCCAGTCGCTCGCCTCACCACAACAAATGACTTTCAAATCAGTGATGCTGTCAATCTAATCTCAGATAAGCACTCGATTCAGTGCCTGCTCGTTGTAGTTAGTTTATGAACTTTACCCTCATCCTCATCTAGCAGTCCCTAACACACTGCTGACACTTGTTCTTCTCTACCCTCTTGTTTATCACTAACTACCTTACTGTTTCTCTCCCTTCCTTCCTTATCCACGAGAGCTCAAGTACATCGGATTCAGGACCTCTAGCAGACCTCAACCCTCTCAAGCAACTCACCCATCTGTGTAACCATGAGTAGTACCTTACTCCACTACCTATACACACCACTTTCAAAATGCCCAAATTTATGTCACTGAACGTCAAGGGCCTAAATCACCCTGCCAAACGATCATCCCTGTGGCGAACTGCACAGGATTCTCACTGCGATGTCCTGTGCAGCCAAGAAACGCACTTTAAAACCAATGCTGAACCTCAGTGCTCCAATAAAACTTTCTCAAATATCTTTAGAGCCTCGGGTCCTGACAAAAAAAAAAAAATGGAGTCATGATAGCTGTCAGGAATACATGCTCATTCATCCTACACGACAGCCTTCAGGATGTTGCTGGTAGATATCTAGCATTGAATTGTACATTAAATAAGGACAAATACACCATCGTATCAGTATATGCCCCCAACAAGAAACAAATCCACTTTATGTGCAAATTGATGAAGAAAATCAATCGCTTTAAACAAGGTCATCTTGTCATATGTGGTGATTTTAACATAGTGCCTGACAACTCCATCGACTCTTCCTCCCACTCTACCAGAGCTACATCTCCTATGGGACCGTTTATCAGATCTCACAACCTATTTGATGTGTGGAGATGCCATCACACCACCAAAAGGGACTACTCCTATTTATCCCCTAGACACAACTCTTACACTCGGATTGACTACTTCCTAGTGGATAAATGGACTTTGCCCAAAATCTCCTCCGTGGAGATATCGACCATTACATAGTCAGACCACGCCCCAGTAAAAATGACCATAGAAGATTCACCGAAGATCTCCCGAACACGGATTTGGAGGGCGAACGCTGCAATTCTCCACTCGCCGACTCATTCTACTTATATTAAAATCCGCTTCATAGAATACTTCAATACTAATACAGGAACTGTTAGCAATGATACCATTCTTTGGAATGCCCATAAGGCATTCATAAGGGGAATCCTTATTCAACTTAATGCTAGAGAGAGATATTAAGATATTAAAACGTTAGAACACCAAAATCAAACTAGTCCAGATCCTTTAACCAAGACTAAATTAGACTCCCTTAAACAAGAATTAAAATCTCTCTTTCTAGAATCCTTTGAAAAAGCACATAAGCATTTTAGAGCACAACACTACTCCATGAGTAATAAAGCCGGAAAGGCGATGGCAAAAAATCAAAGGTCACTATTCCAAAACTAAAATTACTCATCTATTCCACCCAGCTACTAAACAGAAGTTGATAGACCCACGAGCTATTGCAGACGCATTTAGTTACTACTACACTTTACAATCTGAAAGATGACACATCTGTCACAGAGCCGTCATTACCTGACATAGAAGCATTTCTCAATGAAATCAACCTCCCCAAACTACAGAACAGCTAGACTCCCTGAACACCCCATTTATGGATCTAGAAATCAGAAATATAATTTCATCACTACCCTCTAACAAATCTCCAGGCCCAGATGGTCTTACAAGAGAGTATTACAAAAAATTCAGCACTGTATTGGCACCCTATCTGACCAAGGTGTGCAATGACGCTGCCTCATCCTCCTCTCTCCCCCCAGAGATGCTGAATGCTCTGATCGTTACACTACCGAAGCTGGGGAAAGAGCCTACCACTGCGCAGAACTTCCGACCCATATCTCTTCTCAATGTAGACACAAAAATTTATGCCAAACTAATAGCTTACAGGTTACTCAACCTAATGCCCCTTCTAATACATAAGGACCAATCAGGCTTCATAAAAGGGAAGCAGACAACTGATGCCACTTGCAGAATTATCAACATAATCCATCATACTGAGACGTCTCGAACGCCTTCTCTGCTCCTATCCTTGGATGCAGAGAAGCCATTTGATAGGGTCCACTGGAAATACCTTGAAGCAACTCTTGGCAAATTTGGCTTCCAAGGTCCCAATCTAGCGGCCACAATGGCTCTATATTCCTCCCCATCAGCACAGGTTTACACATCTAATCCATTCTCCATCACTAATGGCACCCGACAAGGTTGTCCGCTCTCACCAATCATCTTTAACCTAATCATGGAACCCTTGGCAGAGCATGTCAGATCCCACACTAACATATCAGGCTTCACCATTGGCACCATAGAGCATAAAATAAATTTATTTGCAGACAACGTGATAATGATGATCACAAATCCCCACTCTTCCCTGGCTTAGGTTCAATCGCTGTTAAAAACTTTATCTTACTATAAAGTTAATGAACATAAATCCTACATTCTGGACCTAGGCATTGATGCAACCACTAGTAATCTACTCCAGACCCAATATCCCTACCCGTGGGCGGATGATGGTATTCCCTACCTAGGCATTACTCTTACCAAATCCACTAGAGGACTTTTCGCACACAACTACACAGAGCCAAACAAATGATGCTTACTGAAACCACAAAACTTTCTAAACATGAATTCTCATGGGCAGGCCGCCTAGCAGCCTTTAAAATGATGGTATTACCCCGGTTGCTCTACATATTTTGCACACTTCCTATACCACTCTCATTTACATACCTGAAATCTCTCCAATCCATCCTAAGCCAATTTGTTTGGCAAGCGAAAAAAATCTAGATGTAGTCACACGAAACTTATCAAACACAGATCAGTAGGTGGGATGGGCTACATAGATATCAAAGACTACTATAATGCCACTATTCTATCACAAATGAAAGAATGGATGAATACATCACCCACGACTCTTTGGAGCGACATAGAAAAATCACATGACGCTGGGCACAAACCTCGCAAACTGGTTATTTAGTACCTCCACACATAACCCTCACCTTTTCCATTACTCACCAACTGTCCAAGCCTCAGTTAAAGTGTGCCGCGCACTACACATTACCAAATGGTCACAATTGATGACAAAACCATTACACATTCCTCTAAACACCTTAAAGCTTCTCACACCTGACTTAACATTCCCAACCTGGATTACTGACCGGGTAAAATACACACAAGAACTTCGCGACCTAACAACCTGCAAATCCTTCTCACAAATCAGCAAAGACCTCAATGCACCATCCAAAGACTTCCTCACCTACTTCAGATTACAAAAATGCTTAACCGCATTCACATCTATAGAAGGCACACTACCCTTAAGACTTTGGAACTACTTCTTTACAGAACTCTCTAACACTAAGGGGACCTCCCTCATATATTCACTTCTACAAGAAAAAAACATGTTCATCAAATCCAAACCCCTCCTTGATTGGGAAAATGACTTACAAACGCAATTCACGGATGCTCAATGGCAAACGGCAATCGCATCTATTTACAAAGCTACAACTTGCACCTCCCTATGGGAACTCACACAAAAAACAACTTATGAGATGGTACCTAACTCCATCCAGACTGGCCAAGTTCCACAAACACACCTCACATGAATGCTGGAGAAACTGTGGCCACCCGGGCACGCTCCTTCACATCCATTGGTCCTGTCCACATGTAACACAGCTATGGAAAAATGTGGAAACCATACTCCAAGACATACTCCATAGCTCGGCAACAATTACCCCACATTTAGCCATTCTTAATCTGAACATAGAAGACTTTCCAATGCATCAGAGATCAGTGACCACACACATCCTCCTAGCTACCAAACTCTTGATCACTAGAAACTGGAAATCAGATAACATTCCTTCCCTTACTGAGGTAATCAACTTAGTACAAACTCATTTCACTCATGAAACCCTCCTGTCACGCAGCAAACAATCTCACGCAAAATCACTAACACATTGGAACCCATGGGTCCTTTGGTACTCAAAACAGATTTAACAATTGTAAAAGTATTAACAATTGAATGTCCTGTTTCACAACCTACCAACTACTTGATGCTCTCCCCCCCCCCCCTATCCCTCCCTGCTCCCCCTTCCTCTTGTACCCCCCTCCCTCCCTACCCTACCCTTCATCCTACCATACCAGGTTAACTGTTCTACCCTTTATTTTATACTCACTTCGTTAATCGACTTTTTCTTCTTAAGGAACATTGTTCATAAACTCTCTAACCAGACTGTACTTGTAATAACTAGTCTGTATACTTACATTTGCATGTTTTCATCCCTTACTATGTCTACATAACCTGTAATATGTAAAACTCAATAAAATTTATTGGAGAGAACAAAAAAAAAAAAAAAAAAAAAAAATTCCTTGATTTTATATGTTTTACCCTTTACCGTGAAATTTTTCTGACCATGATTAATAAATTGGCATGTTAGACACAATTTCTTCTTACACTGATACATGCCAATTAGTGGTATAAGGACGGTGTGGTGTTGATTGTTGTCAACTGGGATCTTAGTGACATTTTTGGGGGCCACTTTACTTTTGATATTTCTGGTCCTATGATAGGATATAATGGGTTTGGGAGTAAGCGTGGGTTTAAGAAAAGGGTCCTCCAAAAGGATGGGCCAATGTTTTTTGAAAACATTCTCCATTTTTTTGAACCATGCATGAAACTGAGTCGTGAAACGGGTAGGTTGTGACTCAGTGGAGGGGTCCTTAACCTTATGCTAGGAATTAACAGAGTAGTGCTTAAAGGCCTCATCTACTAGTTCCTTTGGAAACCCCTTGTCAGCAAATTTTTTGGCAAGCTGTTGTCCACGGGTAGTGCAATCATTATCTCTAGTACCGTTGTTTTGTAGCCAACAGAATTGGCTATGAGGCATGTTACTAACCCACCTAGGATGGTGAAAGCTAGTAAAATACAGGAAAGAATTACAGGCTGTGGGTTTGACATAGTTCTGCGCATAGATCTTATTGTCATCATGACAGAGAAAAGATTAAGAAAGGCTAGTGAGTTGGAATCTTTAACATGGGTGAATGAAAGGCCTAGAGGATTTTTATTACAATGATCAACAAATCTGTCAACAGTATCAGATGAACCATCCCATATGATGACTATCTATGTGCCCGCCATAGAAGACCACATGTAATGCGAAGGGATTGTTTTGGGTGATAAACAGGGACACCCAATAGCTCATGGTGAGGTTGACATAACTGGGTGCAAAGTTGGTGCTCATTGGGTCCCGTTAATCTATCAATAATAGGTGCCATTGAATTGGAAATATTTGTGCTTCAGATAGAACTGGGTTGCTTCCATTATAAAATATGCCTGTCTAGGACTGGTAAGGGGATCTACAGCCAAAAAGTGCTTGACCGCTCTTAAATCAACTTTGTGGGGGATGGAGGTATAAAGTGAAGTGACATCAAGAGACACCCACATGTAGGTAGGTTACCATGGATATGATTGGAGTGTATCTAATAAATGGATGCCATCTCTAATATAAGAGGGTAAGTTTTGGGATAGGGGTTGGAGGAACTGGTCAATGTAGATCAAGAAGCCACTCGTAACACTCTCCATGGCTGCCACGATGGGAAGACCTGGTGGATTATTAAGATCTTTATGTACTTTTGGTAAATGGTAAAAATAGGGGACTTTGTAAAAGTCTCTCTGGGGGAAAGAATCCTTGGCTCGAGAAACAATGCCTTCCTCCAAGGCCCTCTTGGTGAGACGGGAGGCCTCGATAGAGAACTCAGGTAGATGGTCTCGAGATAATTTTTGGTATGTGTCAGACAATAATCTGTGAGATTCTCTGATATAATCCTTTCTATTCTGAACTACTATATCCCTACCTTTATCTGCGGATTTAATTAAAATGTCATGATTGTGGGCTAGATCATCTAAGGACTTTTGTTTAGAAGAAGTAAGTTTAGTGGTACCCGGAACGTGAGGAATGACTGGGTTGACACAAACATATTAAATCTGCATAAATGACTTGATAAAAAGTTTGAAGGTAGGGACCCTTTATATGAGTGGGATTAAAGGCGGATTTGGGGCGTAATAACGTGTCAAATGAGTGGTGAAGTGGGACAGTGTTGGGTTGACCAGTCAATGTCATCATAATGACTTTCGGCAAACAATTCTTCTAGATGGAATAGGATTGGTCGATCTGCAAGATCGTCCAACAATGAATATTTTATGGATTTAAAGTGGATGTAAACACGAAAATGTTTTTTTTTTGTTTTTTTTATGTCATAATGTAGAGTATAATATTTCCTATCATTTGAGTCCAGTCTTGCCACAAAGAGTTAATCCAGCTCTGAGCAATCCTCTTTTATTGTTCAGTGAGATAAAACTTGACAAACAGAGAAAAACGTTGTCAAATCCTCCCCCTTGCTGTGAGTGACAGGTGATTTACTTTTCTCGTGCACTAGCCTACGACATGCATTATTTTTTAATTCCCACCCCCACTCCTTTCTTCAGCAGCTCTGCAAGGATTGGCTGTTCCACATCTCAGCATGATTTGGCTTGCTCAAGTCATGTGGTTACTTTCCTGTCTTTTCACTTGATATTAGAGATCATAGCAGAAGTTCAGTGTAAGAAATACACAGGAGAAAATGCATATTGACAAGCAGAGTGTAGAGGTGGGCAGGGAGTCTACTGACTTCATGACTCCACCCACCGAGCTCCAGACAACAGACCCACCCACAGAATCTGCAGTTTTTCATTTGACAGGTAAAGATACACGCAGGAGGCATGTATATCCTTATAGATAACCCCTATGGCAGTAGTTTAGAAAGGATGACATTGGGTTAACATCCACTTTAAGGTTGATGGTCTCATCTGTGATGGATTGATCATTGGCAGATTTAATGCTGTAGAACCTTTTGACCGTGAGGTCACAAATTATTTTATTGAGATCTTTAAAGAGTACAAATGGATTAGGCTGAGAGGTAGGTGCAAACGTGAGGCCCTTACTCAACAGGCAAATGTCATGAGGGATAATGCATAATTTGATAGATTGAAAATTTTTACAGTTTCCTTATTTTTCCGTTTTGGGGTCTACCTCTGCTCCCCCTTCTTCCTCTTTGGCAAACTTTCATTTGTAGAGGATCTCTGGGGGGCGAACCCTTAAAAAATCATCAGAGGGGACAGATGGAATGGTGGTGGAGGAATGTGGAACGTGCATTATGGGGTCATTAATAATAGGATTGGTTGCACAAACAGATGATAAGGAGTCCAACAGGACACTGTGTGAGGTAGGAACAGAAGTGGATTCTGTTTGGGTGATAGGTACTACGCAAGATGAGATGGAATTGGTGGTGGGTAAGGATGAGCTTCGCATTTGAGTCGAACCCATGTTCGACTCGAACATCGGCTGTTCGATCAAACGATATGGGCCGTTCATGCCAAATTCGTGTGGTGCGTCACGGCTCATAATTCACTGTGGCATCGCAGTGCATTGCTGGCTGATGATTGGCCAAGCATGCACTATGACCCGCATGCTTGGCCAATCACAGCGCCGTCAGTAGAGAGAGCTGTAATTGGCCAGGGGGTTTAGAACACGCCCCACACTATATAAGGCCGCCTGCACGGCGGCCCTGTGTAGGGTGTTCAGAGAGAGAGAGAGAGAGAGAGAGAGAGAGAGACAGTGTCATTTCATTTGAGTTAGCTAGATTAGGCAGGACAGTCAGTGAGTTAGTTGCACTTACAGTGTATTGTGTATATACATGCATCCCAGGTGTTGTGTATATATACACACACACTGTATTCAGTTTAGCTAGATCTGTTCCTGTTATCTTCCTACTGACAGGCAGGCTTGTCTTGTTACAGTATTTACAGCTACCTGAAGAAAATTGCTGGTGTTCTTTTGATCCTATTAGTACCACAGTCAAGCAGCTAGACTTAGAGTTAGTGTAGTGCATCCTCCTCACAGTGTTCAGCTAAAACTACAAGTTAGTGTAGTGCGACCTCTGCACAGTGTTAAGCTAAAACTACAAGTTAGTGTAGTGCGAGCTCTTCACAGTGTTCACCTAAAGCTACCTGTCGAAGGTTGGTGGTGTTTTCCTGATCCTATCACTACCGCAGGCAGCTAAATAAGCTACATGTTAGTTTTTTGCGAGCTCTGCACAGTGTTCACCTAAAGCTACCTGTCGAAGGTTGGTGGTGTCTTCCTGATCCTATCACTACCGCAGGCAGCTAAATAAGCTACATGTTAGTTTTTTGCGAGCTCTGCACAGTGTTCAGCTAAAGATACCTGTAGAAGGTTGGTGGTGTTCTCATACTACAGGCAGGCAGTTGATTTTGCTAGCTGCAGTATCGATATCTATCTATCTATCTATCTATCTATCTATCTATCTATCTATCTATCTATCTATCTATCTATCTATCTATCTATCTATCTATCTATCTATCTCCCAGCTTAGTGCAGCTACAGGCCATTAGTATGTCTGGAAGGCCAACAAGGAGAGGCAGACAGTCACAAGCCAATAAAAGAGGGCAAGCAGGCTCTGTGTCTAGAGGCAACAGTGCTGGTCGTGGAGACGGTGCATCCTCATCTGCACGTGGCCGTGGGACACACTTGGCCTTTTTTTCAACAGCTGGCCGTGTTGAGCTGCAACATGCAGAAGACTTGGTCGAGTGGATGACCAAGCTGTCCTCACCCTCCTCATCCTCTCTCACCCATGCTCAGGGTACTTTGTCTGGCAAAGCAGCTGCCAACGCGGCCTCTTCCCTCGGCTCAATGGCATCAGTGACTCCTTCCCTAGCCCCAACATGTTCTCCTGAGGAGTCCCTCGAACTGTTTGACCACAGTGTTGGGTACATGCTCCAGGAGGATGCCCAGCGTTTAGAAGGCTCTGATGATGATACTGAGCTAGATGAAGGCAGTAACGTGAGCACAGACAGAGGGGGTGCCCAAGAAGGACAGCAATCTGGCAGTCATGCTCCCCCTGCTGCAGCATACTGCCAGGTTTGCTCCAGTGATGAGCAGGGAGGGGATGATGAGGTCACTGACTCAACATGGGTGCCTGAAAGGAGAGAGGAGGTGGAGGAGGAGGAAGAGGCACATCACCAACGAGGCAGGATGCCCTCCAGGGGCCAGCCTAAGGGCAGCATTCTGACTGCATCACACCCCAAAGCTCCGCATGTGCAGGGCGCTGCTGTCTCTGCGCGTTATTCCAAAAGTTCTTTGGTGTGGGCCTTTTTTGAGACAAGTGCATCAGATCGCACCGCTGCTATTTGCAACATATGTCTCAAGCGTATCTCGCGTGGCCAAAACATCTCCCGCTTGGGCACCACATGCTTGACCAGACATATGTTGACCTGCCACGCAGTTTGTTGGCAAGCGTATCTAAAAGACCCACAAAGAACAAAGAGGACCTCTCCTTGCTCCTCATCAGCTGAGATCTCCAACCCCACTATACCTTCAGTCCTCTCTGAGACCTGCACTGAGAGGAATGAAGGTGTAGAATTAGGTGTGTCACAGCCAAGTACTTGTGGGCAATCTGCTTTCGGTACACCGACGTCAGATTGTACCAGTCAAATTTCCCTGCCCCAGCTGCTGCACCGCCGAAAGAAGTTCGCTCCCAGCCATCCGTATGCCCAGCGATTGAATGCTAGCTTGGCAAAATTGCTAGCACTTCAACTGCTGCCTTTTCAGTTGGTAGACTCTGCCCCCTTCCGTGAGTTTGTGGAATGTGCAGTTCCTCAGTGGCAGGTACCCAAACGCCACTTCTTCTCATGGAAGGCAATTCTGGCTTTCTATAGGCATGTGGAAGGCAATGTCTTGGCCTCGCTGGACAGGGCGGTCAGCGGTAAGGTGCATATTACCGATGACTCATGGTCCAGCAGGCATGGACAGGGACGTTACCTAAGTTTCACCGTGCATTGGATGACTCTGCTGGCAGCTGGGAAGGATGCAGGATAAGGTACAGTAATGTTGGAGGTTGTTCCACCACCACGCCTCCAAAATGCCACTACTAATGATTGTGACACACCTCTCTCCTCCACCCCCTCCTCTTCTTCCTCCATGGTCTCTTCCTGTGCTTTGTCCTCGGAACCAGCGGTGCTCCGTAGCCGTTCAAGGGGCTACGCCAGTATGCAGGCCAAAAGATGTAATGCGGTGCTTGAGCTGGTGTGCTTGGGGGACAGGAGCCACACTGGGGCAGAGGTTCTGTCAGCTCTGCAGCAGCAGGTTCAGAGGTGGTTGACGCCACGCCAACTTAAGGCAGGAGTGGTGGTTTGCGACAATGGTACCAACCTCCTCTCTGCCCTCCGACAGGGACAAATGACCCATGTGCCCTGTTTGGCTCACGTCCTTAACTTGGTGGTGCAGCGGTTCTTGGGCAGGTACCCGGGCTTACAGGATGTCCTGAGGCAGGCCAGGAAAGTCTGTGTGCATTTCTGCCGGTCATATAATGCCAGTGCTCGGCTGGCAGACCTCCAAAAAGGAGTTTAACCTGCCCAAGAACCGCCTAATCTGTGACATGCTCACCAGGTGGAACTCAACGTTGGCCATGCTGCAGCGGCTGCACACACAGCAGAGGGCCATCAATGAGTACTTATGCGACTATGGCACCAGGACAGGGTCAGGGGAGCTTGTTTTTTTTCCCCCACGCCAGTGGGCCATGATCAGGGATGCATGCACTGTCCTGTCACCATTTGAGGAGGCCACGAGGATGGTGAGCAGTGACAGTGCATGCATCAGTGACACTGTCCCCCTTGTCCACCTGTTGGAGCACACGCTGCGTGGAATAATGGACAGGGCACTTGAGGCAGAACAGAGGCAGGAAGAGGAGGACTTCCTTAGCTCTCAATGCCCCCTTTATCCAGACAGTGTTCCTGCATGCCTGCCAACACAGGAAGAGGAGGAGGAGGAGGAGGAGGATTGTGTCAGTATGGAAGTGGAGCCTGGCACTCAGCATCAGCAGCAGTCTTTAAGGGATCAGTCCCAAGAAACACATGGACTTGTACGTGGCTGGGAGGAGATGGCTGTGGACCATGTCATCCTTAGTGACCCAGAGGACTCCGGACCAAATGCCTCAGCAAACCTACGCTGCATGGCCTCCCTGATCCTGCAAAGCCTCCGTAAGGATCCTCGTATTCGTGGTATCAAGGAGAAGGACCAATACTGGCTGGCAACCCTCCTTGATCCACGTTACAAGGGTAAGGTTGCGGACCTTATCTTGCCATCGCAGAGGGAGCAGAAGATGAAACATCTTTGGGAGGCCTTGCAGAAAGGTCTGTGCAACGCGTTCCCAGAGACTGGGAGGTTACAAACTCCTGTTTCTGGACAACGTGTTGCTGAGGCTTCGGTCAGTCAAAGAAGGAGCGGTGGAGAAGGTGGCCGTCTGACTGATGCATTCAGACAATTTTTTGGTCCGCAGCCCCAAGGTATGATCGGTTCCAGTAACCACCGCCAGCGTCTGTTTTACATGGTGCAGGAATACCTAGGGGCAAGATCTGACTTGAACACCTTTCCCACCGAAAATCCTCTGGGTTACTGGGTCTTGAGGATGGATCTCTGGCCAGAGCTTGCACAGTATGCAATTGAGCTACTGGCCTGTCCTGCATCCAGCGTTCTTTTGGAACGCACATTCAGTGCTGCTGGAGGCTTTGTAACCGATCACAGGGTGCGTCTGTCCACCGACTCGGTCGATCGACAGACCTTCATAAAAATGAATCAGTCTTGGATCACCACCAGCTACCAAGCACCTGATGCTGATGTAACCGAATAATTTTTTTTGAAATCTCAGATCCCTTCAAAGACTGCCTATGCTGATGCTGAGTGACTATCCTGAGTAATTATCCTCTTCCTCCTCAATGATCACACCGATAGCTTGTAAGAATATTTTTGGTTCTGGGCACCACCACCAGTGCCTAAGGCCCAATTTTTCAGCCCCTGTTTAACAGGGGCGTGTAATTACAATTTTTGATGCAATAGCAGGGCTCGTTTCTGCGTTCCATCTAGAGTATCTGTGAGGGGTTTGCAGTGTTGTGGCACCAGCACCAGTACCTAAGGCCCAATTTTTCAGCCCCTGTTCAACAGGGGCATGTAATTACAATTCTTGATCTAATATTTCACAGCAGGGCCCTGTGAGGGCTTACAGTGTTGTGACCACAACAACACCTAAGGCCCACATTTCTGCTGAGTATATAGGGCAGGCCCCTACTTTCAAACATCCAACTTACAAACGACTCCTACTTGCAAACGGAAGGAGACAACAGGAAGTGAGATGAAATCTACCCCTAGGAAGGGAAATTCTCTCCTGTAAGAGTTAATATGGGAAAAATGTTTCTCCTTTCCACTGATGCCCTTCCCTATGTTTTCCAAAAAGCTTAAAATAGATTTTTTTGGCTGGAGCTAAACACGTTAAAAATGTACCAGTTCAAAATTACAAACAGATTCTACTTAACAACAAACCTACAGTCCCTGTCTTGTTTGCACCGCCTGTATACTGCTGTTCAGAGTATATAGGGCCTGGTGGCCCCACGCCTTTCCTTTTTTTAATTTGGGTGCGGGGTTCCCCTTAATATCCATACAAGACCCAAAGGGCCTGGTAATGGACTGGGGGGTACCCATGCTGTTTGTCTCACTGATTTTCATCCATATTGCCAGGACCCGACATTACATTAAAGCCGCAAGCAGTTTTAAATGACTTTTTTTCTTCCATTTTGTGCAGGGACTGTTCTAAGCACGGGAAACACGCGCCACTTTACAGGTATACTATAGACACCCCCCAGGTACGATATTTAAAGGAACATTTCACTTTTTTTTAACTTTTAGCATCATTGAAATCACTGCTCCCGAAAAAACGGCTGTAACCCAAAAGTTTTTTTTGCATTGATACATGTCTCCTGGGGCAGGATCCGGGTCCCCAAACCCTTTTTAGGACAATACCATGCAAATTAGCCATTAAAATGAGCACTTTTGATTTCGAACGTTCGAGTCTCATAGACCTCAATAGTGTTCTAATGTTCGTGCAAATTTTCGGTCCGTTCACAGGACTGTTACTTTTGGAGATGGCTCTAGGTTTTCTCCTGGTACGGTTGGGTTTGGGGGTGGGCCAGGTAAGACAATTGTTGCAATCAGGAATGGATTTAAAAAATGGTTTTGAGTTGTGTTGTGGGGGTGGGGATCCACAAACACATGGGGGAGGGGCCCTAGGCAGGGTATGGCATGACATGAGTAGGACCAGGACAGTGTGGGAAGAAGAGTGTGAGGGAGGATGTCTCCAATTAAAAACCCTGTCAAAATTGAAATCATCTATATACCTTCTAAATTTCCCTAGCTTGGTCCTAATCAGGTCATCTTCATTTTCAAAAAACATTGGCCCATTCTTTTGGAGGACCCTTTCTTACTCCCAAACCCATTATATCCTATCGCAGAGCCAGATAGATCAAACCAACAATGTCACTAAGATCCCAGTTGACAACAATCAACACCACACCCTCCTTATACCGCTAATTGGCACCACTAATAAGAAGAAATTGTGTCTAACATGCCAATTTATTAATCATGGTCAAAAAAAGTCACGGTAAAAGGGTAAAACATAAAATCAGGGAATTTTTCAACTGTTCCACCGAGTTCGTGGTCTACTCCCTCATCTGCCCTTGTGGTCTTTATGTGGGGCGAACGATCAGGGCCCTGAGTAAACGGATTGTTGAGCATAGGAGATTAATTGAAAAGGGTAATGGCAAACATAGTGTTCCCAGACATTTTTTTTGATTTCCACCAGAAGTCCACCAGTGAGCTCCAAGTGTGGATAATTGAGGCCATACCCAGTACTTTCCCCGTTGTTGAACATTTTAAACGTTTGTGCTAGCAGGAACCTTATTGGATTTAATCTTTAACCACCTCAATACAGGGCACTTAAACCCCCTTCCTGCCCAGACCAATTTTCAGCTTTCGGTGCTCTCACACTTTGAAATGACAATTACTCAGTCATGCAACACTATACCCAAATGAAATTTATGTCCTTTTTTTTCACACAAATAGAGCTTTCTTTTGGTGGTATTTATTTACTAATATTTTATTTTTTATGCTATAAATAAAAAAAGACCGTAAATTTTGTGAAAAATTGCCTTTTTCTTTGTTTCTGCCATAAAATTTAGCAAATTAGTAATTTTTCTTCGTAAATTTTGCCCAAAATTTATACTGCTACATATCTTTGGTAAAAATAAAGCAAATTAGTGTATTTTATTTGGTCTTTGTGAAAGTTATAGAGTCTACAAACTATGGTGCCAATCACTGAAAATTGAAAACATCTGATCAGGCCTTCAGTACATCAGGTGAATCTCATTTCTTGAGGTACGAACAAGTCAGAAAAGTACAAATACCCCCCAAATGACCCCTTTTTTTAGAAGAGTAGACATTCCAAGGTACTAAGTAAGTAGCATGGTGAGTTTTTTTTTAAGTTGTAATTTTTTCCCACAATTCTTTGCAAAATGAAGTTTTTCTTTTACAAAATTGTCATATTAACTGGTTATTTCTCTCACAGAGCATATGCATACAACAAATTACACCCCAAAATACATTCTACTACTCCTCTTGAGTATGGGGATACCACATGTGTGGGACTTTTACACAGCCTGGCCACATACAAAGGCCCAACATTGAAGTAGCACCATCAGGCAATCTACGAGCATAAATTGCACATCTCATTTCTCAACTACCTATTACATTTTTGAAGGCCCTAGAGCACCAGGACAATGGAATTGCCCACAAAATGACCCCATTTTGGAAGCAAACACCAAAACGTATAATCTATGAGGCATAATGAGTCTTTTGAACAGTTATTTTTTTCCAGAAGTTTTTGGAAAATGTGGAAAAAAAAATGAAAAAATGAAAACGCATTTTCGTAAACCAGGTGACCCCACCCCCTCTGACAATATGGGGAAAGCCACAGGGAAGTCCCCGTGCGTCAGAGGAGGACGGGGTCACCAGGTGGCCCCACCCTCCATTATATAAGAAGCGTCAGAAGAACCGAAGCGTCACACGGCAGAAGACTCCCACTGAGGCGGATCGTGTGGATGGAGCAGAGAAGAAGCTGGAGGAAGATGCGGGACGAGAAGAGCGGAGGAAGAAGAAGATGGAGAAGAAGAAGATGGAGGAAAAACAAGAACACCGAAGGAAGACCAGAAGAAAGAAGATGGAAAACGAATAATAAAATTATTAAATTAATAAAAAGGACTTGTCAAAAACCGTCTCTTGTGTTTTTTAACCTTTTTGACACTTTTTTTGTGAAATGGTAGGGGTACATTTGTACCCCCATTACCAATTCACACAGGGGGGGCCGGGATCTGGGGGTCCCCTTGTTAAAGGGGGCTTCTAGATTCTGATAAGCCCCCGCCCGCAGACCCCCACAACCACTGGGCAAGGGTTGAGGGGATGAGGCCCTTCTCCCCATCAACATGGGGACAAGGTGCTTTGGAGGGCTACCCCAAATCACCCTCCCAATGTTGAGGGCATGTGTCCTGGTACAGTTCAGGAGGGGGGGCGCTGTCTCGTCCCCCCCTCTTTTCCTGCGGTTGCGTGCTCAGATAAGGGTCTGGTATGGATTTTGAGGGGGACCCCTACGCCATTTTTTTTAAATTTTGGTGCGGGGTTCCCTTGTGGGGAAATTCCATGCCGTTTTTAGCAATGAACTTTTATGTGTATTGCTGGACCGACAATTCATTATAGCCGACGCTAGCAATAGTAGTTTTACATGACTTTTTTTCCCTTTAGAAATGTCATTTTGCTGTCAGACTGTTCTAAACACAGGAAACATGCGCCCCTTTACAGGCATATTATAGACACCCCAAAGGTACAAAATTTAAAAGGAATATTACACTTTTATTGTTTCACTGAAAGCATTATTAAAATCACTGCTCCCGAAAAAACATCAATTTTTAAAACTTCTTTTTGCATTTATACATGTCCCCTGGAGCAGCACCCAGGTCTCCAAACACTTTTTATGACAATAACTTGCATGTAAGCCTTTAAAATGAGCACTTTTGATTATGCATGTTCGTGTCCCATATACTAACGGTGTTCGAACAAATTTTTTGCCTGTTCGCATGTTCTGGATGCAAACCAAACCAGGGGGTGTTCGGCTCATCCCTACTCCTGAGTATGGGGATACCACATGTGTGAGACTTTTACACAGCTTGGCCACATACAGAGGCCCAATATGCAAGTAGCACCATCAGGCGTTCTAGGAGCATACATTACATAGATAATTTCCTGGCAATCTATCATTTTTGAAGGCCCTTCATATTTCTAACACATAGCATGTACATACCAAGAATTACAATCCAAAATAAATTCTATTGCGGAAAGGGTAAAAAAAAAAAAAAAAAGTATTACCTGTGCTTTTAGTAGTGTCCACAGAAGAGAGCACTCGTCCAGGCAGCAGTCAGGGATGTGCTTGGCGACGGCAATAGTAATTATCCAGGCAACAGGCAGGAATATTGTCGGTAATATGGTCAACAAAGCCAAAGCATTTGTCCATAGAAATTGTCCAGGCAGAGACAGCCAGCACAGTCTGTGAAGGCCAGTTATAGGTGGGGACAGGGGCCTTTTGGTTTGTTACTGGTGTAAAATATGTTCCAGGGACACACTGTACACCTTTGCTGCCACTGTGCTTTTGCTGGGTGCCCAGTGTGCTCCTGCTCCTTTAAGGGGGATTGGGCTTCCTCCAGGCCCACCTGCCCCCCCGCCTATCAATTTAATGCATGTGCTTCCATTGTGGAGACACTTATAAATTCATTAGCATTAGGACTGCAAGCATACACAGGGTGCCGTGAAGAGGCCTTGCAGCTTATGCATGCGTTTGCAAATGTATGCCAACTAAACCCCTGTTTTTAACGCAGACTGTTGGACAGGTTAATTTGGTCAGTTGGCAGACTGGTTGGTGAATTGAGCTATGGTATGTTCTGTTTTTGTCTTTCAGAGACAGCCAGCACAGCCATAATATTGGTCCTGGTACACTGTTACCTGCAGAAACTCATTGTACCACTCTCCAGCCCTTCATAAACATACTGCCTCTTGCTACAGCTAATTATTTGCATAGTCCAGGTAGCAGGCAGAGGTGTGGTATGTTCATGTGGCAGGCAAAGGCATGATGGCAGTAAGTCAGCAGCAGGCTGAGGGCCGCAATCGAGTAAGACCTGTGCACAGGGGTAGAGGCTTCGACCCACCCAAATCTCTATGAAGCCTCCGGACTCCAGACCCTAGTCCGGAAATTACAAAACCCAGAGAAAACAAAAAAAATTGTTTTCTCTATCCGGAAAAGCTATTCTGGAGCCCCTCACATATGTGAGACCCCTGTGTACTACAGTAGCAGGGCAACAGATCAGTCCAAGCGGTAGGCAAAGGCATAGTCCATAAAACAGGCCAGGGTCAGTTCATGTGGAAGCAGTCCAAACGGTAGGCAGAGGCATAGTCAAAAAGCAGGCCAGGGTCAGTTCACGTGGAAGGCAGTGGCATGGTTATTTGGGGAAGCATGGAAAATGGTCAGCACAGGTGATGAAAGTGGGGAAAATATGGGCTAATATTTCAGGGATGTATGATAAAGTTCGAAGCATTCACCAATGCAAAGGCCAGGTTGGGAGGGAACCTGGGGACAATGGCAGCTGGTATCTTTTCGAAATCCTCTTCTGCTGCACACGCGACATCTTTTTTGCTGTCTTCGGCCTGCTTCAGATGGGGGAATGTTGTACGGGAAGTGGTGTTCATGAAGTCGGCTAACAGCATCAGAGCGAAGGTCTTCTGGGGGGGTCTTTGTTGATAGAGGAGGGACGTGACTACTTCTTCCATGGCCAAATATAAATGGCCAAATGGATGAGATAAATTGCTACCTTCTTGTACCAGAATCGGGACCTCCTTATTGACGAATAGGGCTCAATCATTTGATCATTAAAATCCACCCCCCCCATGTAGAGATTATAATATTGGACACATGTTGGCTTTTCAGTGGGACCTTGTCTTCACAGAACTACAACTGTAGTGTCATCGTGAATGGTGGAAATCATGTGCACGTTCCTGTTATCCTTCCACCTCAAGGCCAGCACTTCATTGCATCTTAGTGTTGCTCTTTCCCCCCTTCGCAGCATTTTGTTTACTATGGATTGTGGGAAGCCCTTCCTATTTTTTCTGGAGGTTCCGCAGGCCAGGGTTTTTTCGATGTATAGGTGTTTGAAAAGGGGCAGGCTGGTATAGAAGTTGTCAAGGTATATGTGATATCCTTTTTTCAGAAGTGGGTAAGCCAGGTCCCATATGATTTTTCCAGTTGTGCCCATGTAGGCCGGGCACTCGGAGCTGGAGCTGGGAATCTCTTCCTTCATATATGTGTAACGCATAAAGATATCCCGTGACTCTCTCACAGAGCTTGTAAAATTTTACTCCGTATTTGGCCTTTTTGCTAGGAATATATTGTTTTATTCCTAGCCGGCCTGAAAACGGTACCAGGGACTCATCCACACATATATGCTTCTTGGGGACATAGAGTTCTGCAAATCGTTGAGAAAATAAATTTATCAGTGGGCGAATTTTATATAGCTTATCGGAATTTGGATGATTGTGGGGAAGGCACTGGGTATTGTCATTAAAATGAAGGAATGCCATAATCATCTCATATCGGGACCTGGGCATTACGGCAGAATGCATGGGCGTGTGGTGGATGGGGTTGGTGGACCAATAGGCATGTCCTTCATTTTTTTGTAAGCCCCATGTTTAGGGTGAGGCCCAAAAACAATTTGAACTCCTCCAAATTCCGATCTCTCCACTCAAACGGACAGGCATAAGATGATTGGGGGTTGTTGGCAATATACTGCTGGGCATATAAATTTGTCTGGTCCACAATGAATTGCGGCGAAGTGTCTGGCAAAAACAGATGAAAGCAATCAACCTCTGTGAAATTTTGGGTGTTGGCCTGCACACCTGGCTGTGCTGTAAAAGGGGGAATAATTGGTGATCCCGAGTCGGAAGGCAGCCATGTAGGGTTGGCAAGACCATCTGGCATGTATGTAGTGGCCCTGGCTCTTGGGGGTTGTGACGCTTCAGTAGTTGGGGAGTTGAATTTCCTGTGCTGGTACTCAGGCGTGATGTGGCACCACTGGTACTGGGCATTTGTTCGCGGAGCATATCGCTGCGGAAGCACTGCTACTGGGCCTTTGTTCCTGGGGCCTATTGCTGGCGGCAGTGCTGGTACTGGGCCTGGGAATATAATCCTGGTTGCTGGCGGTTGCCTGATTTCCAGAGTGTCGTGCCCTTTTAGGAGGGACCCATTCTTCATCCAAATCATTACTACTCTCGATCGGTTCAAATGCTGAATTTGATTCGGAATCAGAATTGGAATTGGAATATGATGAGAACTCCCCGGTGCTCTCATCAGTCATGGAGAGGATCTGGAACGCCTCCTCACTGTTATATACTCTTTTGGACACGGCTGTGTGGTGGGTAGCTATGCGGTGACAGATGGGTGGCAGGTGACGGTCATTGATGGGCTGTGCAATGGGTGGCAGGTGACGTTCACTGATAGGTGATGATGGTGTGACGGGTGATGGTCACAGATGGGTGACAGGCAACGGTCACTGATGGGTGATGGGTGACAGGTCACAGTCACTGATGGGTGACGGGTGATGGGTGACAGGCCACGGTCACTGATGGGTGATGGGTGCACCGCTGACGGTCACTGATGGATGGCAGGTGATGGATGACAGGCCACGGTCACTGATGGGTGACGGGTGCACCGCTGACGGTCACTGATGGGTGATGGGTGACAGGGCACGGTCACTGATGGGTGACGGGTGCACCGCTGATGATCACTGATGCGTGATGGGTGACAGGGCAGGTCACTGATGGGTGACGGGTGATGGTGACAGGGCATGGTCACTGATAGGTGACAGGGCACAGTCACTGATGGGTGATGGGTGACCGGGCACGGTCACTGATGGGTGACAAGTGACAGGGCACGGTCACTGATGGGTGACAGGGCACGGTCACTGATGGGTGACGGTTGCATTGCTGATGGTCACTGATGGCAATCTCTTATGTGACAGGTGCACTTTTATGGGGTGACTGTTGGGGGACAGATGACAATGGGGTTGGGGGGGTGATGGGACAGGTGTGGTGTTGGTGCAGACACTACTAAACATAGAGCTGTAACTCACTGTTCCTAGCTCTTCTCTCCTCACACTGGAAATGGTGTGTAAGGAGAGAAGAGCTGGTAACAGTTAGTTACAGCTCTATGTTCACATTTAGTGATCGGCTGTGAATGGATCACAGCTGATCACGTAGCACACAGCCCAGGCCAATGGCTGTTTACTATCGTCGGTGGCTAGCAGTGTTCCCGGGAATACGCTGCCACCGATGGACGCACGCAGTGTGCTCGCGATTGTAAAGTGGGGGAGTTACCATCCGTGATCGGCCGTGACTTCATCACGGCTGATCACGTGGTAAACAGCCATGCCCAGTGGCTGTTCATCCCTGTCGGTGACGAGCGGTGTCTCGGTGACACTCCGCCACCGACAGTACAGGGTTGCTCGCAAACGATCGTGCGCATGCCCTGTTTAAATGGGCTCATGTCATATGACGTCTGCCCAGAACGAGAGCCTTACCGTCCCACCGTCATATGACAGTGGGTGGTAGGCTAGTGGTTAAATACTCTTGTAACCAGTGGTTTGAATGAAGAGATAGAAACAAGCCCTGCTTTAAACACCTCATGCTTCCCGGCCATGTTCATGCCCGAAGTGTTATTATTCATTCAGTTTCATGTCATGTATTTTTGTTGTATTTATCATGCTTACCCATTTTTCATTTATTTTCCCACACTGGACCCTTATGGTCTTCTGCCTGGATACTCAGGCCTACATGGCCAAAGT
The DNA here is from genome assembly GCF_042186555.1 of Aquarana catesbeiana. Taxonomy (NCBI): domain Eukaryota; kingdom Metazoa; phylum Chordata; class Amphibia; order Anura; family Ranidae; genus Aquarana; species Aquarana catesbeiana. The sequence continues at coordinate 490,143,663 of NC_133325.1, forward strand.
CTTTGTAGCCTGGGGGTGGTTATAGTAAGTAACTCTAGTGCCAAGTTTAGTATAACAATATTGGTTACCATGCAGAAACCTTTCACCATTTGCAGTTAAACAATCATCATTTTTATTTTTATTAGTTTTACTTTATTTTTATTATTGATTTTTGTATTTATTTTAATTATTTGATTATTTATTTTTGCATTATTTCCATTTTTGTTTATGCGATTATTCAAATTTTCTCCCCATTTCTTTGTTTCATTTGAGTCATGTACATATTAGCTCAATTTGCATTGTCCAAATTACCAGTTTATTACAATTGTTCAATTGTGCCATGTTTTGTATTTGTTGTCTTGTTGTGGTGCCTTGTGTTCCTTTACTGGTGCTGCTGGTCATTATAGTCTCACAAGTGTCACTGCATGCCAGGGCTGGACTGGGACAAAAATTTGGCCCTGGACTTCATCATGACTGGCCCACTTTAATTTTGAATGTCCCCAACAGCGCCCCCCTTACATCAGAGAGTCCCCACCAGCAGTCCCCTTCACATCAGAGTCCCCACCAGCAGTCCCCTTCACATCAGAGTCCCCTACACATCAGAGTCCCCAACAGCAGTCCCCTTCACATCAGAGTCCCCACCAGCAGTCCCCTTCACATCAGAGTCCCCATCAGAAGTCCTCTTTACATCAGAGTCCCCACCAGCAGTCCCCTTCACATCAGAGAGTCCCCACCAGCAGTCCCCTTCACATCAGAGTCCCCATCAGAAGTCCCCTTCACATCAGAAGTCCCCATCAGAAGTCCCCTTCACATCAGAGAGTCCTCCCTCTCCCCCCCCCACATGTACTCACCGTTTTGAAGGCAGCTTCTCATTCCTCTCTCCAGTCATGTGATAACAAGTGCTAAGGGAAGAGAGGAAGGAAAGTCTGCCGGCTGTCCATCTCCCCCTGCAGGCTGGAGGTAACATAACGCCTAATGCTCTCTCCAGCAAGTGACGGAAGCAGCTCCTCCCGACAGGAGTGAAATCGTGATCACTCACTGTCAGAGAGGAATGGCTCCAGGACCGCACCTGACAGGCCCACTGAGCCATCGGCCCACTGGCCAGTCCATGCCTGCTGCACGCGTCTCCATACATAAACCTTTAGCCTGCAGTACCGCCCCAGGCCTTCAGAAAGAGCAGAGAGCTCAGAGCGCGTAGCCTGTCACTATCCAGTACAGTATTCCAGCCACTCGGTCCCCTCCTGCTGACATCACTTCCGCCTGAGCATTCCAGGCTGGTTTTTCAGGGACTTCCTACACACCATTGGAACTTTCTTCCATCTCCACTTCTTTCCAGGGAACCTTTACCCGGCAGACCATGCAGGAGTAAGGATTTAGGCCCCCCTAGCGGAGGAGCCATTTTACGATAAACCTTTTTATATCCTGCTTCTTGTAAGTGTTTTTAAACCCTTGTTTTAATAAAAACCCCTGTGATACTGCACTTAGGTGGGGCTTCCCCCTTCTTCCTTGTGGAACAGGCACAAAACAATACACTCAGCATCTTTCCAAATCACTGTTTGGTTTATTTGGCACAATTGAAGTTTTTTTATACACATGATTACATAAATTATATCTTACCAACCAAGGATTGTTGTGCAACCTGTAAAAAAAATGTACTGCACTAATAAAGTTTTGATTACATGTTGCATTCTTTCAAGTACTGATTTGAATTTAGCCTGCCTATGTTACCCCCCCCCCATGTTACCATAAAGTTACAATTGTAATATTAATGTGATACTTAATCTCCATATTGCAATTTCCCCTCACTTCTGAATCCCATGACTGTGGTGTCATAGTTTTGTATGATAGAACCTTGGCATTAGATCCTATTCAAGGGTATATTCGCCACCTCAGAAATCAGGTAATTAAAGGCTAGGTTCACCTTTTTTTTTGTAAAATCCAGCTCCCCTATGTACCAATATACCATTAACGTACCTCGGTTGCAGAATACAAGCGTTGTTTGATTTTGAGGCCTTACCTTAGCCCTTGCTGTATTTCTTAGGAAGCTTCATCACATCTTGACATTAGATGTAAGACAAAGAAACCAGTAAAAAACAGGAAGCATTTTACCAGCTGACCTCATTAGCACACCTTCACCCATTAACTATGTTTTCACAGCATGCAGCCCATGGTGCACCCCTGATGTAGTGCAAGAGCCTGCCTGATTGGATACAGAGTGATTGGATAGATGGTGTGTCCTCCTATTATATAGTTTTGGTAAATCTAAAATAAATTATACAGAGATTGTACAATGAGATTATATAGTGTATGGCCACATTTTTGCACCTAAAGTTACCTAGTTGCACTTTTAGTGTCATTAATTGTTAACAGCACACCAAACACAGAAGCAAACACACATTTTGCCACATGAAAAAAAATAAGTGAAAAAAGTGGCAGTAAAAAACGTGCAACTCGCACCACGCCAAAATGTTACATTAGCTACCTTGTCATGTGTAGCACAGCCCATTAAAATCAGTGGGCTACCCTATGTGTGTCACTGGAAAAATGAGCCAATAAACATGTGCTCCCACTACTCTAGGTGTGAATGGGGCTTTGAAGTGAAATTAGTGCGCTTACACAGGAACAATCAGGCTCCATTCAGATCTGTGTGTTTCCAAATGCATTATGAACCACACAGAAAATGCACGCTTAGCCATGCGTCTTAGAAAAACACTGCAAATGTGCATTCTGCTTGTGTTGTCATTACATGTTAAAGGCACCCCAAGTGTCGCAAATGCACCAACAACTGCTATAATGCACCGTGCTCCGTAAACCAATCTCTAAGGCTTTTTATGCCAACGTGATAACCAGGAAAGGGCGAACTTGACAGAGAGGACTCTAACGGAGAGTGCCCTAGAACACTCTGCTCCATTCCCCAAGGAGGAGTTGAGAACAAGAGGGAGACTCCATTGGAAAACATCCGCTTACTCTGAGGTCTGAGCCTAGCTGCTTCCTTGAAGAAATGTTGGACAGGAAAGATGCCTAGACTGGAAAACACACATGAAAGCTGATAAAGCTCACACTTGAACTCCGTGGAAGCTGACCGATAGAGCCAGAACTAAATCTGACTGGAGGAAGCCTAGAATATTTTAAACTTCTAGATCACCACATGATCTGTCAGCAGCAGACATGTATTGAACAACTTTGACCAGATACTATCATCAACTTTGTCTGCATTCATTCTTCTAGTATTCAAGAGAGCGGAGATGACTCTGGAAGAGCAGCCGAGGACCTCCAATCTCGAGAACCAGACCGTCAGACGCAACTGTGCTAGACATGGATGTAGAATTGTACTCAGTGACAGAAGGCCTGGCCTGAGGAGAAGGTGAACTGGGTTCCAGAAGCTGAACGGTGCTAGCAAGGTGAACCAAGACCTAATTGGCCGATAAGGCATCACATTCCACTAACATCACAACCTCTGTTCGGAGTCTTTGTAGAAAACCTAAGGTTGACCAGGACTGCAAGAAATACATAGGTCCTACAGCATTTTCAGTGATCCATCAGGGCATCTGCACCTGAAAATTTCCATATGTACAGACCATTCATTGTGGACTCTGGAAAGAAAATGCGTTCAACATTTTGGACTCTGGGAACATACGCCACTGAGCTGTAAGCTCAATTCTTCTGAGCCCAAGACATAATTGGCTCCACTTCCTGTAATAGAGAACAGGCTGTGAGTCCCCAGGCTGTCTTTTAAAGTAGGAGACTGCCGTAGTGTTGAATAACCTAAGAGCACTGACGCTCCCTTTGCTATATGGTGAAAGGCCTAAAATCTGCTTCCTGGCTCCCACTGCTAGAGAAACCCCTTCTGGAAAGGCCGCCTTCTTCAGCTTCCACTTGATTCTTGGATCCGTAGACACCATAGTGCCAATCATTTTAGACACCGAAAAGTGCGCAGGTGGGAAGAAGACCAGCCCAGGAATATTCAGATCCAAAGCATTGGGATCCAGAGCCAAGACAATGATCTAAGATTATATTGAACTGAGTCCTGAGGCCCACAAGAGACTGAGTGGGCTCCAGGTGTCTCCTTACCAGATTCAGCAGCCAGTCGAATTTGAGTAGCATTGAAAAGACCTGAGCTCTGGACTCCAGCAGCTGCCCTCTGTCTTGGGACAGTAGAATGAGGACATCCACATAACTAGGCAGGCATATGCTCCTTGTTTTGATAAAGACTATAACAACCCATAAGACCCTGAAAACACACAGGGTAATGTTGAAAGCTCGAATGGCTGGAGCTAGAGTCGGTCTTGGCCTACAGTGAACTGAAGGAACTTGCGGAAGTCTTCTACAATGGGCAAATGAAGGTAAGCATCTTAAGTCTATTGGAAACAAGCCAGTCACCTGGCTGGACCCCCTATGAATCAGGGACAATGTTTCCACCTTGAACTTCTCCTTTGCTGAAAATTGTGCGCAAGGTCTAAAACTGGCTTCTGCAAGTGGTTCCTCTTCATGACCGTAAGAGGGGCGAGCACCTGCCCTGAAATCTCTTGCAGCACTTTGCAACACCAGCAACTAACGTAAAGCATGAGTATATTCTTTCTTTACTTTTCTTTACCTCAGCGTGAGGCAAAATCCATGGAAATAAATCAGAGAAGATTGAGGACTTCTGATGGACTTCTGATGGACCATGCATGTCCCCAAAAGGACCACTTTGACATCCCAATAGACTGAAGCCGAACTCAGTAGCTGCTTGGATTCAGAGTTCAAGCTTTAGCATATTTCTGAGGGGATATTAGGTCCCCTTTACCAGCTCTTCCTAAAATCCGGACCTGGTCTGTAAAAATGTGTGACCCTTGCACGCTCTCAAAACTTTGTTCTCTAGACTGTCCTCTTCTGGCCTAGCCAGTGCTGGTCCTGAGGTAGGACCTCAACTTGCCAACTGTGTCATTTGGAGCCTTATCATGGAAACGGACAGTAGCTCCGGCTCCTGAACTACAGAAATCACAATGCTCCTGAATAAGGCATCCACATTTCCATCCTTTTCGATATGGCCACAAGAGCCCAGGCAGACTTTCGGGATATTCGCTGCATCTTCTAAGAAAGAGTGACATGCTTGCTTGCCTCATCAAGGCCTCCACCATTTAGATGCTTCACATCCTTATCTCTGAATGGATAGAGCTTGGCCATCCCAACTCAGAAGGGAGGGATGTCTCGGGACCTTGCTCCACTTATCCAAAATGATGATCCCTAGTTCTGTAAAGAATAAGAATTTAGAACACTCTCTGTACGGCTATGTCTCCAAGTCTTGCGATTCAGAATGCGACCCTGATCCAACTTTACAGTCTGTGGATCAAAGTTGCATCAAAAGTCGCATAAAAGTAGCGCAGGAACCCCTCAAAGTCACTGCAACTCTAAGTTGCATAGATTGGAATGAGTGCCATTGAACTTAATGGGCTATGACCAGCCATGCGACCTCATGTGTCCAAAGTCACATGACAAGTCGCACTAGTGGAAACTGAGCCCAAAGGTGCTTACAGACATTCCTCTTGCTAGAGGAGACTCTACCTTGGTTGGGACAGTTCCAGTTTTTCCTGGTCATCGTAGTGGGAGAACACCCTGCAGCGGCTGTTGTGTATGGTTTGTATCCCACTCTTTAAAGGATTCTTGCACCACATGCCTCACTAGGGATTCCATTTGATGGAAAACACCACCGCCTGGGCTTAGCATGGCTCATACAGAGACTTGCCTTCTGGGACCGGAGTCCCACATCTCCAGCAGGCTCCCTCCTTGGAGCAGCTGACATAGCGGTGGGTGCATAGAGGAGGATTCAGAGCTTCTGCCATGAAGGCTGGACCTTGACGGTGACTAAGGATTAGCTCGGGCCTGTTCACAAGCCGCACGTGCAGAGCCCGCCAGGAAGTTGGCACTGCACAGCCCTAATCACAAGTAGTGAGACATTTCTCGATCTCTGCAGCCGCGCATCGGGACAATGTCTCACTGTTTGTGATTAGCGCTGTGCAGTGCCGACTTCCTGGCAGGCTCTGCACCTGCGGTTTGCAAACACGCCCTGAGCTCATCCTTAATGGTGACCTATGACAAATACATCTAAAGAAAAATGTTGTGATCTAATGATGTCTTTATCATCTCGTGCCGTGTATTATCAACCTGACCTAGAAAGACCCACAAAAGCAAAATAGGATAGAAAGAAGATAGTAAAATAACTCAAAAAGTATACCCAGATCAGCAAGGAAAGGAAAAGGTTAAACCCACCCTCTCGTACCTGCTACACCAGGAATGGCCACACAGGGGCAGTGATACATCCACAGTGTGAACTGCACAGACAGAAAAACCTGCACAGGTGATCAAATCATAGCAGAAACACACAGGCAGCATACCAGGGTGTTAATGCAGAGCCTGCGATAATTGCACACAGCACTTTGGGAAACTGTTGCAAGCTGCCTACAGAGAAATCCCTACATTGACACTACTGACCACCAATTGAATTTCTCCACTGAAATGATGCCACCACCACCCATGCACTGGGCCCCTGGGCAGGAGCAACCCATAGGGATACCCAGCCGGAAGAGAAAGCTGCTTGAAACGCAAATGCTCTCCAGCTGCCATAGACTGGAAGACACTAGAGCCAGAGAAGAAACAGACACAGACAACAGAAACACACAAACTGCTGCCATGAAATATGTAATATAAAAGTATACATCACTGCACACGGCAACTTCAATCCTGCTTTCACAATCAGACCATCTATGTAGCTTGATCACACCTGGATTGGGGCAGATAGTGCCACCCGCTAACAGCTGGGTTATCTGGCCATTGCGCTGCTTGCCTGCCAATGGCCAGGCTTTAGCTCTTTCAGTGCCTCCTTCGCTTGCCCACTCCATACCCTGCTAATAGCCAAGGCTTATCGGAGTATCTTCCGTTTAGCTCGCTCCATACCCTGCTAATAGCCAGGGCTTATCGGAGTATCATGACCAGTCTTCCCAGTGTTCCTCGCCAGTCTTGATCACGGAGAGAAAAAACTTCAGTTAAATGAATAACCAAACTGGTCCTTAGGAGGAGGACCAAAAGGGAACACGGCCGCTGGCTTGGAGCGAAGATTTATGGGAGAGGGGTCTTATAGCGGAGGAGTGGAGGCGAGGTTAACCCACACATATGCTGCCATGGAATCTGTCAGGAAAAGAACTTTGGGATGGCTAGGCCAGAAATGGCATTGGAAAATGCTTCTATTTATTATGCAAAGTGAAATTCTGCCCAAGAAGGTGAACTTATCCTTTAAGTCAAAATGTTGTCAGAGTAATTATTAGCATAGATTCGAGCCTTGTACTCTCTTGCAGAAGAGTCTGAGGGGAGGGTCTGATTAGGGGGACCTTGTTGTTTGCCAGTATAGTCCAATTGCTTGACAGTGATAAGGGTACCTTCTGAATGAAAAATAAATGATCTAATTCATCCTAAGTTCCTAGGCCTAATTCTTTAGCCGTGCTAATTATTGTTGTAGCTATGTGATATTAATTTAACTATCTAACTAACTATATACAAAGAAAAAAACTGCTCTGTTACGAGCCTACCGCTAATGCTGTAACTCAAAGTGAAATACACACAAACATAATAGAAAAACATAGGGAGCTGCGCTCTCAAACCCTATATTTAAAAAATGTGTAATGACATACAGGTGATACTCGAAAAATTAGACTATCGTGCAAAAGTTCATTTATTTCACTAATACAACTTAAAAGGTAAAACTAATTTATGAGATAGACTCATTACATGCAAAGCAAGCAAGTTCAAGCCGTGATTTGTCATAATTGTGATGATTATGGCTTACAGCTCATGAAAACCTCAAATCCACAGTCTCAGAAAATTAGAATATTACATGCAATCAATAAAACAAGGATTGTACATAGAATAATATCGGACCTCTGAAAAGTATAAGCATGCATATGTACTCAGTACTTGGTTTGGGCCCCTTTTGCAGCATTTACTGCCTCAATGTGGCGTGGCATGGAAGCGATTAGCCTGTGGCACTGCTGAGGTGTTATGGAAGACCAGGATGCTTCTTCAATAGCGGCCTTCAGCTCTTCTGCATTGTTCTGTCTCATGTCTCTCATCTTTCTCTTGGCAATGCCCCATAGATTCTCTATGGGGTTCAGGTCAGGCGAGTTTGCTGGCCAATCAAGCACAGTAATCCCACGGTCATTTAACCAGGTTTTGGTGCTTTTGGCAGTGTGGGCAGGAGCCAAATCCTGCTGGAAAATGAAGTCAGCATCCCCATAGAGCTCGTCTGCAGAAGGAAGCATGAAGTGCTCCAAAATCTCCTGGTAGACGGCTGCGTTGACCCTGGACTTAATGAAGCACCGACACCAGCAGATGACATGGCTCCCCAAATCAACACAGACTGTGGAAACTTCACACTGGACTTCAAGCATCTTGCAGTGTGTGCCTCTCTATTCTTCCTCCATACTCTGGGTCCTTGGTTTCCAAATGAGATGCAAAATTTGCTCTCATCAGAAAAGAGGACTTTGGACCACTGAGCAACAGACCAGGTCTGTTTTTCTTTAGCCCAGGTAAGAGGATTCTGACATTCTTTGTTGTTCAGGAGTGGCTTGACAAGAGGAATACAACATTTGAAGCCCATGTCCAGGATCCGTCTGTGTGTGGTGGCTTTTGATGCACAGAAAATATAGGAAATATAGCAAAAGTGCAGATTACTGTGGATATCTACATCGAGTGTGGATTCAAGTGTATGGCTGCTGATTGCGAATATCATCAACAGTCCTTAGCAGTATTTGGTCTGATCGGCCACTGGAGGCTATGGGAGGATTCCAATGTGTCCAATAGGGATGAGCTTCGTGTTCGAGTCAAACCCATATTCGACTCGAACATTATATGTTCATCCAATTACGAATGATATGGGCCGTTCGCACCAAATATGAGTGGCGCGTCACGGCCCATAATTCACTGCGGCATCACAGTGCATTGCTGGCTGATGATTGGTCAAGCATGCACTATGACCCACATGCTTGGCCAATCACAGCCCCGTCTGTACAGAGAGCCGTAATTGGCCAAAACCACGGTGGCTTTGGCCAATTATGGCTCAGGGGGTTTAGTACACGCCCCACGCTATATAAGGCCGCCTACACGGTGGCCCTGTGTAGTGTGTTCCGGCATGGAGAGAGAGATAGATAGACAGAGAGACAGTGTCATTTGATTTAAGTTAGATTAGAGTAGGCAGGCGAGTCAGTTAGCTGCACTTACAGTGTATTGTGTATATATATATATACATCCTAGGAGTTATGTGTGTGTGTGTGTGTGTGTATATATATATATATATATATATATATATATATATATATATATATATATATATATATATATACACACTGTATTCAGTTTAGCTAGATCCGTTCCTGTTATTCTCTTCCTATTGACAGGCAGGTGTTTTTACAATATTTACAGCTACCTGAATAAAATTGCTGGTGTTCTTCTGATCCTATTAGTCCTATTAGCTACAGTATTTACAGTTAGTGTAGTGCATCCTCTGCACAGTGTGCACCTAAAGCTACCTGGAGACAATTGCTGTTGTTCTGCTCCCATTAATACCACAGGCAGGCAGCTACAGTATTTACAGTTAGTGTACTGTGTTCTCTGCACAGTGTGCACCTAAAACTACCTGAATAAGATTGGTGGTGTTCTGATCCTATATTAAAATTAGTGGTGTTCTTCTGATCCTATTAGTACAGTACCGCAGGCAGCTGTAGTTTTTACAAGTTAGTGTAGTGTGTTCTCTGCACAGTGTGCACCTAAAGCTACCTGAAGAAAATTAGTGGTGTTCTTCTGATCCTATTAGTACAGTACCGCAGGCAGCTGCAGTATTTACAAGTTAGTGTAGTGCGTCCTCTGCACAGTGTGCACCTAAAGCTACCTGAAGAAAATTGGTGGTGTTCTGATCCTATTAATACCACAGGCAGGCAGTTACAGTATTTACAGTTAGTGTAGTGCGTCCTCTGCACAGTGTGCAACTAAAGCTACCTGGAGACTATTGCTGTTCTGCTCCTATTAATACCACAGGCAGGCAGCTACAGTATTTACAGTTAGTGTACTGTGTTCTCTGCACAGTGTGCACCTAAAGCTACCTGAATAAAATTGGTGGTGTTCTTCTGATCCTATATTAATACCACAGGCAGCTACAGTATTTACAGTTAGTGTACTGCGTCCTCTGCACAGTGTGCACCCAAAGCTACCTGAAGACAATTGCTGTTGTTCTGCTCCTATTAATACCACAGACAGGCAGCTACAGTATTTACAGTTAGTGTACTGTGTCCTCTGCACAGTGTGCACCTAACGCTACCTACATAAAATTGGTGGTGTTCTTCTGATCCTATTAATACCACAGGCAGGCAGCTACAGTATTTGCAGTTAGTGTACTGCGTCATCTGCACATTGTGCACCTAAAGCTACCTGAATAAAATTGGTGGTGTTCTTCTGATCCTATATTTATACCACAAGCAGGCACCTACAGTATTTACAAGTTAGTTTAGTGCATCCTCTGCACAGTGTGCACCTAAAGCTACCTGAAGACAATTGCTGTTGTTCTGCTCCTATTAATACCACAGACAGGCAGCTACAGTATTTACAGTTAGTGTACTGTGTCCTCTGCACAGTGTGCACCTAACGCTACCTGAATAAAATTGGTGGTGTTCTTCTGATCCTATTAATACCACAGGCAGGCAGCTACAGTATTTACAGTTAGTGTACTGCTTCATCTGCACATTGTGCACCCAAAGCTACCTGAATAAAATTGGTGGTGTTCTTCTGATCCTATATTTATACCACAGGCAGGCACCTACAGTATTTACAAGTTAGTTTAGTGCATCCTCTGCACAGTGTGCACCTAAAGCTACCTGGAGACAATTGCTGTTGTTCTGTTCCTATTAATACCACAGACAGGGCGCTACAGTATTTACAGTTAGTGTACTGTGTCCTCTGCACAGTGTGCACCTAAAGCGGGTGGTGTTCTTCTGATCCTATATTAATACCACAGGCAGGCAGCTACAGTATTTACAAGTTAGTGCAGTGCGTCCTCTGCACAGTGTGCACATAAAGCTACCTGAAGACAATTGCTGTTGTTCTGCTCCTATTAATACCACAGACAGCTACAGTATTTACAGTTAGTGTACTGTGTCCTCTGCACGGTGTTCACCTAAAGCTACCTGAATAAAATTGGTGGTGTTCTTCTGATCAAATTAATACCACAGGCATTCAGCTACAGTATTTACAGTTAGTGTACTGCGTCCTCTGCACAGTGTGCACCTAAAGCTACCTGAAGACAATTGCTGTTGTTCTGCTCCTATTAATACCACAGGCAGGCAGCTACAGTATTTTCAGTTAGTGTACTGTGTCCTCTGCACAGTGTGCACCTAAAGCTACCTGAAGACAATTGCTGGTGTTCTCATACTAATAATACTACAGGCAGGCAGTTGATTCTGCTAGCTGCAGTATCAGTATATATATACATCCCAGCTTTGTGCAGCTACATCTCACTGCAGGCCATTAGTATGTCTGGAAGGCCAACAAGGAGAGGCAGACAGTCACAAGCCAATAAAAGAGGGCAACCAGGCTCTGTGTCTAGAGGCAACAGTGCTGGTCATGGAGACGGTGCATGCTCATCAGCACGTGGCCGTGGGACATGCTTGTCCTTTTTTTCGACAGCTGGCTGTGTTGAGCCGCAACATGCGGAAGACTTGGTAGAGTGGATGACCAAGCTGTCCAAATCCTCCTTATCCTCTCTCACCCAGGCTCAGGGTACTTTGTCTGGCAAAGCAACTGCCAACACGGCCTCTTCCCTCGGCTCAATGGCATCAATCACTCCTTCCCTAGCCCCACCATGTTCTCCTGAGGAGTCCCTCGAACTGTTTGACCACAGTGTTAGGTACATGCTCCAGGAGGATGCCCAGCATTTTGAAGTCTCCGATGATGGTACCCAGCTAGAGGAAGGCAGTAACGTGAGCCCAGAGAGAGGGGTGCCCAAGAAGGACAGCAATCTGGCAGTCATGTTCCCCCAGCTGCAGCATACTGCCAGCTTTGCTCCAGTGATGAGGAGGGAGGGGATGATGAGGTCACTGACTCCACGTGGGTGCCTGATAGGAGAGAGGAGGAGGAGGCACATCAACAACGAGGCAGGATGCCCTCCAGGGGCCAGCTTAAGGGCAGCACACTGACTGCATCACACCGCAGAGCTCTGCATGTGTAGGGCGCTGCTGTCTCTGCATGTTATTCCAAAAGTTCTTTGGTGTGGGCCTTTTTTGAGACGAGTGCATCAGATCCCACCGCTGCTTTGCAACATATGTCTCAAGCGTATCTCACGTGGCCAAAACATTACCCGTTTGGGCACCACATGCTTGACCAGACATATGTCGACCTGCCATGCAGTTCGTTGGCAAGCGTACCTAAAAGACCCACACCAAAGAACAAAGAGGACCTCTCCTTGCTCCTCATCAGCTGGGATCTCCAACCCCACTATACCTTCAGTCCTCTCTGAGACCTGCACTGAGAGGAATGAAGGTGTAGAATAGGGATGAGCCGAACACCCCCCTGTTCGGTGCGCACCAGAACATGCGAACAGGCAAAAAATTTGTTTGAACACGCGAACACTGTTAAAGTCTATGGGACACGAACATGAATAATCAAAAGTGCTAATTTTAAAGGCTTATATGCAAATTAATGTCATAAAAAGAGTTTGGGGACCTGGGTCCTGCCCCAGGGGACATGGATCAATGCAAAAAAAAGTTTCAAAAATGGCCGTTTTTTCAGGAGCAGTGATTTTAATAATGCTTAAAGTAAAACGATAAAAGTGTAATATTCCTTTAAATTTCGTACCTGGGGGGTGTCTATAGTATGCCTGTAAAGGGCCATTTTTAGAACAGTCTGACAGCAAATTAACATTTCAAAGGAAATAAAGTCATTTAAAGCTACTCGCCGCTATTAATGAATTGCCGGTCTGACAATACACATAAAAGTTTTTTGATAAAAACGGCATGGGAATTCCCCACAGGGGAACCCCGAACCAAAATTTAAAAAAAGATGTGGGGGTCCCCCTAAATTCCATACCAGGCCCTTCAGGTCTGGTATGGATATAAAGGGGAACCCCAGCCAAAATAAAAAAAAAATGGCGTGGGGTCCCCCTCAAATCTATACCAGACCCTTCAGGTCTGGTATGGATTTTAAGGGGAACCCCACGCCAAAATTAAAAAAAAAAATTGCGTGGGGTCTCCCCAAAAATCCATACCAGGCCCTTATCCGAGAACGCAACCTGGCAGGCCGCAGGAATAGAGGGGGGGGCGAGAGAGCGCCCCCCCTCCTGAACCGTACCAGGCCACATGCCCTCAACATTGGGAGGATGCTTTGTGTTAGCCCCCCAAAACACCTTGTCCCCATGTTGATGGGGACAAGGGCCTCATCCCCACAACCCTTGCCCGGTGGTTGTGGGGGTCTGCAGGTGGGGGGCTTATCGGAATCTCGAAGCCCCTTTAACAAGGGGACCCCCAGATCCTGGCCCTCCCCCCTGTGTGAAATGGTAAGGGGGTACAAAAGTATCCCTACCATTTCACAAAAAATGTGTCAAAAATGTTAAAAATGACAAGAGACAGTTTTTGACAATTCCTTTATTTAAATGCTTCTTCTTTCTTCTATCTTCCTTCGGTTTCTTCCTCCATCTTCTTCTTCTTCTGGTTCTTCTGGTTCTTCCTCCGGTGTTCTCGTCTGGCATCTTCCTCCGTGGCGCTGGCATCTTCTTCCCTTCGTCTTCTGGACCGCTCTGCATCCAGCATGATGGGATGGGAGGCTCCCGCTGTGTGACGCTTCTCCTCTTCTGACGGTTCTTAAATAACGGAGGGCAGGGCCACCCGGTGACCCCGCCCTTATGACGCATGGGGGCTTCCCTGTAACATTCCCCATGACGTCAGAGGGGGCGGACAGGAAAGTCACCGTGTGTCAGAGGAGGGCGGGGACACTGGGTGGCTCCGCCCTCTGTTATTTAAGAACTGTCAGAAGAGGAGAAGTGTCACACAGCAGGAGCCTCCCACCATGCTGGATGCGGAGTGGCCCAGAAGACGAAGGGAAGAAGACGCTGGTGCCACGGAGGAAGATGCCAGACGAGAACACCGGAGGAAGAACCAGAAGAACCAGAAGAAGATGAAGATGAAGGAAGAAACCAAAGGGTTTTAAGGGGAACCCCGCGCCAAATTAAAAAAAAAATGGCGTGGGGTCTCCCCAAAAACCCATACCAGACCCTTATCCGAGCACGCAACCTGGCAGGCCACAGGAAAAGAGGGGGGGACTAGAGAGCGCCCCCCTTCCTGAACTGTACCAGGCCACATGCCCTCAACACTGGGAGGGTGCTTTGGGGTAACAGTCATTTCAAAACTCGCGGCTATTAATGAATTGCCGATCCGACAGTACACATAAAAGTTCATTGATAAAAAGGGCATGGGAATTCCCCACAGGGGAACCCCGAACCAAAATTTTTAAAAAAATGACGTGGGGGTCCCCCTAAATTCCATACCAGGCCCTTCAGGTCTGGTGTGGATATTAAGGGGAACCCAGGCCAAAATTTTTTTTAAAATGGCATGGCGTCCCCCTCAAAATCTGCCACACCTCTCTCCTCCACTCCCTCCTCTTCTTCTTCCTCCATGGCCTCTACCTGTGCTGATTTGTCTTCGGAACCAGCGGTGCTCCATAAGCATTCAAGGGGCTACGCAAGCATGCAGGCCAAAAGATGCCATGCGGTGCTTGAGCTTGTGTGCTTGGGGGACAGGAGCCACACTGGGGCAGAGATTCTGTCAGCTCTGCAGGGGCAGGTTCAGAGGTGGTTGACGCCACACCAGCTTAAGGCAGGTATGGTGGTGTGCGACAATGGCACCAGCCTCCTCTCCGCCCTCCGGCAGGGACAACTGACCCATGTGCCCTGTTTGGCTCATGTCCTTAACTTGGTGGTGCAGCGGTTCTTGGGTAGGTACCCGGGCTTACAGGATGTCCTAAGGCAGGCCAGGAAAGTCTGTGTGCATTTCTGCAGGTCATATAATGCCAGTGCTCGGCTGGCTGACTTCCAAAAGGAATTTGACCTGCCCAAGAACCGCCTAAGTTGTGACATGCCCACCAGGTGGAACTCAACGTTGGCCATGCTGCAGCGGCTGCACACGCAGTAGAGGGCCATCAATGAGTACCTGTGCAACTATGGTACCAGGACAGGGTCAGGGGAGCTTGTTTTTTTTCCCCACGCCAGTGGACCATGATCTGGGGATGCATGCACGGTCCTGTCACCATTTGAGGAGGCCATGAGGATGGTGAGCAGTGACAGTGCATGCATCAGTGACACTGTCCCCCTTGTCCACCTGTTGGAGCACACGCTGCGTGGTATAATGGACAGGGCACTTGAGGCAGAACAGAGGCAGGAAGAGGAGGACTTCCTTAGCTCTCAATGCCCCCTTTATCCAGACAGTGTTCCTGCGTGCCCGCCGATCACACAGGAAGAGGAGGAGGAGGAGGAGGAAGAGGAGGATTGTGTCAGCATGGAGGTGGAGCCTGGCACTCAGCATCAGCAGCAGTCTTTAAGGGATCATTTACAGTCCCAAGAAACCCATGGACTTGTACGTGGCTGGGAGGAGGTGGCTGCGGATCATGTCGTCCTTAGTGACCCAGAGGACTCCGGACCGAATGCCTCAGCAAACCTGTGGTATCAAGGAGAGGGATCAATACTGGCTGGCAACCCTCCTTGATCCACGTTACAAGGGTAAGGTTGCAGACCTTATCTTGCCGTCGCAGAGGGAGCAGAGGATGAAACATCTTCGGGAGGCCTTGCAGAAAGGTCTGTGCAATGCATTCCCAGAGACTGGGAGGTTACAAACTCCTGTTCCTGGACAACATGTTGCTGAGGCTTCGGTCAGTCAAAGAAGGAGCGATGGAGAAGGTGGCCGTCTGACCGATGCGTTCAGACAATTTTTTAGTCCGCAGCCCCAAGGTATGATAGGTTCCAGCAACCATTGCCACTGTCTGTTTTACATGGTGCAGGAATACCTAGGGGCAAGATCTGACTTGGACACCTTTCCCACCGAAAATCCTCTGGGTTACTGGATCTTGAGGATGGATCACTGGCCAGACCTTGCACAGTATGCAATTGAGCTACTGGTCTGTCCTGCATCCAGCGTTCTTTTGGAACGCACATTCAGTGCTGCTGGAGACTTTGTAACCGATCACAGGGTGCGCCTGTCCACTGACTCGGTCGATCGACTGACCTTCATAAAAATGTTTCAATCTTGGATCACCACCAGCTACCAAGCACCTGATGCTGATGTAACTGAATCATTTTTTTTTAAATGTCAAATCCCTTCAAGACTGCCTATGCTGATGCTGAGTGACTATCCTGTTATGCTGAGTGACTATCCTCTTCCTCCTCAATGATCATGCTGATAGCTTGTAAGAATATTTTTGGTTCTGGGCGCCGCCACCAGTGCCTAAAGCCCAATTTTTCAGCCCCTGTTTAACAGGGGCGTGTAATTACAATTTTTGATGCAATACTTTGCAGCAGGGCTCATTCCTGCGCTCCAACTAGAGTATCTGTGAGGGGTTACAGTGTTGTGGCACCAGCACCAGTGCCTAAGGCCCAATTTTTCAGTCCCTTTTTAACAGGGGCGTGTAATTACAATTTTTGATGCAATACTTTGCAGCAGGGCTCATTCCTGCGCTCCAACTAGAGTATCTGTGAGGGGTTGCAGTGTTGTGTCACCAGCACCAGTGCCTAAGGCCCAATTTTTCAGTCCCTTTTTAACAGGGGCGTGTAATTACAATTTTTGATGCAATATTTTGCAGGAGGGCTCATTCCTGTGCTCCAACTAGAGCAAGGGTCTTCAAACTATGGCCCTCCAGTTGTTCAAGAACTACAATTCCCATCATGCCTAGCCATGTCTGTGAATGTCACAGTTTTACAATGCCTCATGGGATGTGTAGTTCCACAACAGCTTGAGGGCCGTAGTTTGAGGATCCCTGAACTAGAGTATCTGTGAGGGGTTGCAGTGTTGTGGCACCAGTGCCTAAGGCCCAATTTTTCTGCCCCTGTTCAACAGGGACATGTAATTACAATTCTTGATCTAATATTTCACAGCAGGGCCCGTTTCTGCGCCCACCAAGAGTAACTGTGAGGACTTACAGTGTTGTGGCACCAGCACCACCACCACCAAAGGCCCAATTTTTCTGACCCTGTTCAACAGGGGCATGTAATTACAATTCTTGATTTAATATTTCATAGCAGGGCTCGTTTCTGTGCCCACCAAGAGGAACTGTGAGGACTTACAGTGTTGTGGCAACACCAACACCCAAGGCCGCAATTTCTGCAGAGTATATAGGGCAGGCCCCTACATCCAACTTACAAACGACTCCTACTTGCAAACGGAAGGAGACAACAGGAAGTGGGATGAAATCTACCCCTAGGAAGGGATATTCTCTCCTGTAAGAGTTAATATGGGAAAGACGTGTCTCCTCTCCACTGATGCTTTATCACCAATCCTTTTTTCACTAAAAAAAACAAATTGTCAAAAAACATTTGTCATTGGGACAGAAAGTGAGATGAAATCTCCTGAAGAGGTGCACAGACAGCAAAACAAATGTCACAGGGGTGATAACCCTTCCCTATGTTTTCCAAAAAGCTTAAAAATAGTTTTTTTTGGCTGGAGCTACACTTTAAAAATGTACCAGTTCAAAATTACAAACAGATTCTACTTAACAACAAACCTACAGTCCCTGTCTTGTTTGCACCGCCTGTATACTGCTGTTCAGAGTATATAGGGCCTGGGGGGCCCCACGCCTTTCCTTTTTTTAATTTGGGTGCGGGGTTCCCCTTAATATCCATACAAGACCCAAAGGGCCTGATAATGGACTGGGGGGGGTACCCATGCCGTTTGTCTCACAGATTTTCATGCATACGGCCGGGACCCGACAATACATTAAAGTCGCAATCAGTTTTAAATTACTTTTGTTTCTTTAAAAAATTCATTTTGTGCAGGGACTGTCCTAAGCACGAGCAACACGCGCCACTTTACAGGCATACTATAGACACCCCCCAGGTACGATATTTAAAGGAATATTTCACTTTTTTTTTCACTTTAAGCATCATTAAAATCACTGCTCACGAGAAAACGGCCGTTTTTAAAACTTTTTTGCATTGATACATGTCCCCTGGGGCAGGACCCGGGTCCCCAAACCCTTTTAAGGACAATACCATGCAAATTAGCCTTTAAATTTAGCACTTTTGATTTTGAACGTTCAAGTCTCATAGACTTCAATGAGGTTCTAAAGTTTGCGCAAATTTTCGGTCGTTCGCAGGTTCTGGAGCGAATCGAACCGGGGAGGTGTTCGGCTCATCCCTAGTGTCCAAAGCCAAAAGTGCATACAATGGGATGGCACCAGGATGCAGTATGGGAATACGACTAGCTGGCAGAGGCAGTGTGATGCTTTGGGCAAACTTTCAATAATGTGGATGTTAACCGACAGGTACCACCTACCTAAACATCATTGATGACCAAGTACACCCCTTCATATCAATGGTAATGGCCTCTTTCAGCAGGATAATGCACCCTGCCACACAGCAAAAGATGCTTCAAGAATGGTTTGAGGAAAACAACCATGAGTTTGAGGTGTGGAATTTGTTGTGGAAATTTTATATTAATGTGTTGTCATAAGTCTCCCAGTGTGTCTGATCAACCACAGCCCGTTCTAAAGAACTGGCTGGGGCAGATCGATGCTGGCTGAGACCTGTTAGGTAATGGAAAACTTCCTGATGTTTGGAGAGAAGTGTTTGCGGAGAGAGGACATGTCCGCCAGCAAAGGGCCCCTGTGCAATGCACAGAACGATCGTCTGGTGGGAGTGCGTTCACTCTGCAAAGACATTATCGGTTTAGAGGTGTTTTGCTCTTGTCGCCCCTGGTATGCCTGATCAACATGTTTGGGGTGACATGACGTATACCTGCAGATAATCTCTCATCCATGCACAAGGAACTTTAGTCATCGTCATTTAGTATATTGTATCATGTCCTGTAGTCATTGTTCATTGGTTGTTTTGTATTCTGTTGTTAAATCCTTATATGGTCACTTACATCCTGTGAGGTCATATCCTGTGAGGCTGAGGTCACACCCTGTGAAGGAAACGATTGGCTGTTGGGGCCAGGGCTTCCTGTTTGTGATTGCTTTTGTGGTCTTTTGAATAAAGGAGGCGGACAGAGCTGAAAAGCCAGTCTTGCTGAGATGGGAATGTAAGAACCATGTGTTTTGTCTTGTTGGATGGCTGGGGCACACACCAGAGGATGGATACGATCAAAAGGTGAGATGCATTGCATTTATTTCATTAGACAAAATTGCTATTATGTTTAGAAACAGGAGATTTGGCTGTGTGCTCTGCGTACAACCAAATTTCCATAACAGCATGGCGAGCCAGAACGTAGGAGTGAACAGAACCTCCTTCAGAATCGGATCATTAAGATGTGCTGGGGAGGGTCTGCTTCACAAAAAGAACAAATTTTTCGTCTTTTGAAATAATGCTGGAAGTTTGATCGTATGTCTGGTGTGTGCCTGTGTGTGTGTGTGCCTGTGTGCGTGTGTGTGTCTGTGTGCGTGTGCCTGTGTGTGTGTGTGTGTGTGTGATGCTGTGTAATAATGCAGATGTTTGAAATAGAAATGTATGAATTGATATTATTTGCAGCCTGCAATGTGTGGCTGAGTAGTTTTGTAAGTAGCTGAACCTGTTTGTAAAGATGAGTTTAGTGAAGGGGCAGGCATTGTTGTTTTTGTATTGAAAGGGGCTACGCCCTGGGGGAAGGGAACTCTAATGTTGTGAACAGACATACAAGCATTCACTGTCTGTATCTTTCAATGTCTTGTTCCTGTGAAAACTGATGTGAACTGTGTTTGGGGGTATTTTCAGCCGTGTAATTGTGGGTTATGTGGCTTGGTTGTTTCGTTGGATAGCATGTGTTCCGAAGTTGTGCTTTTTGTAACTTTAACACTTTTAAATGTTTGTCTAAGCGTTCATTTAGTATCTCAAATGTGTACGTTTTTGGGGAGACATTTTTGGTTTTGGCAGGAAAATGGTTTTTGTCTGCTACTTCCTTTTGTTCTCTTGTTGTTGTCTACCATGTGACTACGGTTGGCCATTTTCTTTTCCTTTGTGTGTGAACTTTAAAATGTTTATCCATCTTGGTCAGTTTTGGCGGGAAAATGCGCCATTTTGTTGTGGCCTGGCCTTTGTTGTGGTCACCATGTGCATCGGTGGCCATTTTGAAGACCTGTGAGCTCCTCCTGGAGCTGCTCCATTGTGTATTCATTTGTGTGTGCAAAGCCATGTGCTTTAAGCTACAATCTGGCTTTTAGGCACCATTTTGTGAATTCTATTTTTGTACTGTTTACATACTTTTCAAGGAAACTATTGCGTTTTCTGTATTGAATATTGGTTTTAAGTTGAAATGCCTGTCGCATATCCAAGTGCCCATGCATTGTTGGGACATCACAATAGGAGCTGTTTACACACTGTGGGGGTCTCAGGTTTCTAGGTAATAACATGGGGGGAGTTCTACCTCTCAGAGTCAAATAGAGTGTAGTGTTTAAGAAATCCTGGTTTGTCTTGTCATTTGTTAATGTTGGCCATTTTTCTGTAGTCCTGGTTTCATTCACCATTTTGCCATGGACCGATTTTCGATTGCTGCAACTGCCTTCTTGTTTCTGCTGATTTTAGTATCGAGCGAAATATCTCTGGTTTTGTACTGAATTCCATTTCCAATAGAATCATTTAGGTTTTTATTCCAGTTGTTTTAAAGAAGTTTATGTTTCTAGTGAAGAAATCTCGATTTTGGCGGGATCAACAACTAAATTTCATGTGTTAATGGCACCATTTTGTTTGCGGCTGCCGTGGAAGGAAAAAGAACTCCTTCAGCCATCTTTTTGCAGGAGTTTCAGTTTTTGGCTTTTGTTACACTGTTGTGTGGTATTTCTGTCAAAACTTTTGGTTTTCCTAGGGGATATGTGAGTCAAGGGGGATTCCCTCCCATTTGCAATATGGGGGCTTATTCCAACCACTCCAGGACAAAGAGTTTTTATCTGTTGATGTTAGCCATAGATTTTTCTAATGTGAAGCTATTTGAGGCTTCCCCTCCCCCTCCCTCTTCCTACTCAGGTATGCAACAGGAAGTTGGTGGGAGGGGCTTGGCATCTTTTGACTTGTGTTTGGAAAGACAAAATCATTTTTATTTTTATTAAATTAAATGAAGGTTTATACTGTAATACAGTTTTGGGTAGAGAGCAAACAGGAGGCATCCAAGTTATTGTTGTAATATCTGGGTACAGATAGAAGCCATAAGTTTGTTTTTGTTTTGAATAGCGGAGGATTTCATGGTGTTTTTGTAGTTGTCGGACAAACACGTTTAGAGGGCTGTATATCGTGAGACTGGTCGGGCCGTGTATAATAGTCGGAATTCCAGTTCGCGATTGTATTAGCATAAACGTGAGGAGTAGTACGCTAACAGCCCCGCTCAGGCCGTGTAGAATAATCGGAATGCGGGGGTCGATTATGGTGATAAAGGCGCAAACCATAATCGCTCCGAAAATAAAGCGCAGGGTTCTCTGGACGCAGAGTTCGCCAAAAAAAAGCGATTTGAATCGTCATGGGCAATAGGTCGTCCATGCACCCCAGTCAGACAGCTACATAATACATGAAATCTGAGTTCTGAGGAAAAGGCCATTAAACCCCAGAAAGATTGACATAGGTGGTCCAAGGATACTATTTTGGGTATCCCTCTGGAGTTGATGTAGCGCGACTGCGGCTTCGGAAGTCTGTAATGTTGAGTGAGTTGAGGGATGCGTAGTACACATTTTGTGTGATTAAAAATACACAGGCCTGTTTTTGAACTTTGTGTGGCTGGTCCATGCAAAGATTTTGAAATGCTCTCGTGCCTTTCAAATTGTATTCTTTTTCTATCGCTAAAAGAGTGAAGGCAGCATTCCATCTGGTCGTTTTTATTTTTTAATTTTTTTCGTTTTTGGGAACTATGAAATATCTCCCCCACATTTGTATCTAAATGTTTGTCTTTGTTTCAATGTTTGTATGTGGTAACAAGATGTTTGAACCTCCCGTGACAGCCCTCTTGCGTGTCGCGGCTGTTGTATTTTAGGAAAAAAAAAACAAAAAACGTGAAAGTAAGATTTACAGAAGGTTTAGTTAGGGGTTTAGTTATTATTATTATTTTGTTAGTTATTATCGGTTTTGTGGAATGTCAGTGACAATTTACCAAAGTACATGAATATTGTATTGTTTACCATTCTTTGAAGGATAGAGTAATAACCTTTGCTTATAAGTATCTTTTCAGGTCCAGTTTCTGGAAGAGTGTGTACAGGTGTATAAGAAGGTAAAAGTATCATAGGCTATTTCACTGTTTTATTCTGCACCATCCTAAACCCTGCATGTCTTCCTCCAGTTTGTAATGAGGAGGAAGAAAAGGGGGGATGAGAGTGGTGAGAATAACACATTTTTAACCACTTGCCGACCGGGCCATAGTCGAAAGACGTCTACAGCGCGGTCGGCTAGTTCTGGGTGGACGTCCCTGGGACGTCCTCCCAGAATACTGCTCTCGCGCGCCCCCTGGGGCGCGCACCCGAGAACTTCCGTGACCGCCAGGTCCAGAGGACCCGGCGCATCACGGATCACGGTAAACGGCCGCTAATCGCGGCCGTTTACCATGTGATCGCTCCGTCAAATGACGGAGCGATCACATGTCAACAGACCGGCGTCATGTCATGACGCCGGTTCCTCCCTCCCCTCTCTGTACCGATCGGTACAATGTGAGGGGAGAGGGGGAGGGATCGGATGGCAGCACCGCTGTGGGCTGTATGTGTAGTGCTCACAGCGGTGCTCAGTGACAATTGCAGTCACATCCATCCATCCCTCCATGCTCAGCCATCCCCGCAATACTCTGCGTAATACCCCGCAATACTCTGCGTAATACCCCGCAATACTCTGCATAAATACCCCGCAATACTCTGCATAAATACCCCGCAATACTCTGCATAAATACCCCGCAATACTCTGCATAAATACCCCGCAATACTCTGCATAAATACCCCGCAATACTCTGCATTATACCCCGCAATACTCTGCATTATACCCCGCAATACTCTGCATTATACCCCGCAATACTCTGCATTATACCCCGCAATACTCTGCATTATACCCCGCAATACTCTGCGTAATACCCCGCAATACTCTGCGTAATACCCCGCAATACTCTGCATAAATACCCCGCAATACTCTGCATAAATACCCCGCAATACTCTGCATTATACCCCGCAATACTCTGCATTATACCCCGCAATACTCTGCATTATACCCCGCAATACTCTGCATTATACCCCGCAATACTCTGCATTATACCCCGCAATACTCTGCATAAATACCCCGCAATACTCTGCATTATACCCCGCAATACTCTGCATAAATACCCCGCAATACTCTGCATTATACCCCGCAATACTCTGCATTATACCCCGCAATACTCTGCATTATACCCCGCAATACTCTGCATTATACCCCGCAATACTCTGCATAAATACCCCGCAATACTCTGCATTATACCCCGCAATACTCTGCATTATACCCCGCAATACTCTGCATTATACCCCGCAATACTCTGCATTATACCCCGCAATACTCTGCATAAATACCCCGCAATACTCTGCATAAATACCCCGCAATACTCTGCATTATACCCCGCAATACTCTGCATAAATACCCCGCAATACTCTGCATAAATACCCCGCAATACTCTGCATTATACCCCGCAATACTCTGCATTATACCCCGCAATACTCTGCAATATACCCAGCAATATACCCTGCACTACTCCGCAATACTCTGCAATACCCCGCAATTTTTAACCAGTTCCCGCCCACAGTCATACAACGTCCTTGACTTTGAGCGGGGATATCTGAATGATGGGTGCAGCTACAGGCATCATTCAGATATCAGCTTTTTCAGCCGGCGATTCCCTACACCATAAGAATGATTATAGTGGCTGTTACACTGCTTGATCGTTCTTACGGGAGGCGAGAGGGGACGCCCCCCCCTTCCCGCCACCCTCCGGTGCTTCTACCGACTCACCGCTACGATCGAAGCCAAGATCGTTTTTTTTTTTTTTTTTAATTTCAGGCTTCCCAGCCTAGAGGTGAGATGTGGGGTCTTATTGACCCCATATGTCACTGTAAAGAGGACCTGTCATGCCATATTCCTATTACAAGGATGTTTACATTCCTTGTAATAGAAATAAAAGTGATCAAAAATTTTTTGGGGGGGGGAAAAGTGTCAAACTAAAATAAATAAAGTAAAATAAACAATAAAAAAAAAAAAAAAAATGTTTAAAGCGCCCACATTCGTGTGCTCACATGCAGAAGCGAACACATACGTAAGTCCCGCCCACATATGAAAACGGTGATCAAACCACACATGTGAGGTATCACTGCGAACGTTAGAGCGAGAGCAATAATTTTGGCCCTAGACCTCCTCTGTAACTCAAAACATGTAACCAGTAAAAATTTTAAAGCGTCACCTATGGAGATTTTTAAGTAGCGACGTTTGGCACCATTCCACAAGAGTGTGCAATTTTGAAGGGTGACATGTTAGGTATCTATTTACTCGGCGTAACTTCATCTTTCACATTATGCAAAAACATTGGGCTAACTTTACTGTTTTATTTTTTTTTTAAAGCACAAAACTGTTTTTTTTCCAAAAAAAAGCGTTCGAAAAATTGCTGCGCAAATACGGTGCGAGATAAAAAGTTGCAACAACTGCCATTGTATTCTCTAGGGTCTTTGCTAAAAAAAATATATATAATGTTTTGGGGTTCTATGTAATTTTCTAGCAAATAAATTATTATTTTTACATGTAGGAGAGAAATATAAGAATTGGCCTGGGTGCTCCAGAACGCCTGGAGGTGCTCCGTGCATGTTGGGCCTCTGTATGTGGCCACGCTGTGTAAAAGTCTCACACATGTGGTATCGCCGTACTCGGGAGTAATAGCAGAATGTGTTTTGGGGTGTAATTTGTGGTATGCATATGCTGTGTGTGAGAAATAACCTGCTAATATGACAATTTTGTGAAAAAAAAAAAAGAAAAAAAAAAATCTTGATTTTGCAAAGAATTGTGGGAAAAGATGACAATTTCAAAAAAACTCACCATGCATCTTTCTAAATACCTTGGAATGTCTTCTTTCCAAATAGGGGTCATTTGGGGGGTATTTGTACTTTTCTGGCATGTTAGGGTCTCAAGAAATTAGATAGGCCGTCAGTACTTCAGGTGTGATCAATTTTCAGATATTGGCACCATAGCATTTGGACTCTCTAACATTCACAAAGACCAAATAATATACACCAAGTTGTACTTATTTTTACCAAAGATATGTAGCAGTATAAATTTAGGCCAAAATTTACAAAGAAAAATTACTAATTTGCTAAATTTTATAACAGACACAAAGAAAAATTCATTTTTTTACCAAATTTTCAGTATTTTTTCTTTTATAGCGCAAAAAATAAAAAACCCAACGGTGATTAAATACCATCAAAAGAAAGCTCTATTTGTGTGAAAAAAAGGACAAAAATTTCATATGGGTACAGTATTGTATGACTGAGTAATTGTCATTCAAAGTGTGAGAGCACCGAAAGCTGAAAATTGGTCTGGTTAGGAAGAGGGTTTAAGTGCCCAGTGGTCAAGTGGTTAAACCAACAATACTAACCTTTGTAATTCTAACCAAGTTTGTGCCAAGACTGTCTTTCTTTGATGGAATTTGAATCAGCAAGCAGCAGTCTGGTGAAGGAGGCTCCCATCCCAGATGCTAAGAACCTTTTTGTCACTGGTTCCAGGTATTACACCCCGGATAATAAGCCACGCACAGGTTATGCAGTGACCACAGTCCCGATGTCTGGGTTATTGTCATATGAGGTTTGTTTGAAGGTCAACCAAAAACAGAATTGTACTTTCCTCATTAGCTGTCACCTACATTCTCAGCTGATGGGGTGGGTGCAATCACTGTAACATGAACTTCAAAAGGTCCACCACAAGGTTCACGAGTCCATCCTGGACCCTGACACAATAACCAGTTTACATTCTTTCCAACCAGGTGACTGGGTCATTGTAAAGAAGCTTGAGGGATGAGACCACGCCAGACACTGCAAGAAGCGGATCAACCACAAAAGAGTAGAGGAGTATCTTTGTTCATTTATATTTTTTTGTTTAATAAATTTTGGCAAGGGTAATGATGAAAAGCATCCCAACTAGCTAAGAAAGAGAACAGGACACATGGTCGGGTATTAGTGCCCCAGCGATGACGGCGGTACATGCTATATGTGACGTTCATATTGGTGTGAGGAGTTTTGATAAACTAGTAAAATCCAAACAGACACCTGTCAAAAGAACTTAACAGAACATTTATAGAGGGTAAAATTAGTTATAATTTTAACAATAGCTCTGGTTCTTGCCAGCTTTGGTATCGGGATAACGAGGTAGTCCACAAGTGTGCTACAACTGAAGTTTGGTATTAATGCGGATCTACAGTTTATAAGGTAATTTCCAGTAAGGCAAGAGGTTCATGTGTACTGATGAAACTCGTCCCAGCATCTTATGTCGTGGCCGATCGTGAGGATCTGATGGCACGAGAGAAAGTAAGAATGGCAGGGACAGCTGGAAGGGAATTGCTTATACACGGTGGGGGCTTGAGCTTATGAAACGCTTGAACAATTTCTCATCCATTGAGGATGGGATGTTTCATGTAACGGTTGAAGCTACAAGGAAGTTCCTACATTCCAAGGGGGTTTCTGGGAATTCATAAGTAAAGATTGTTATATCTGGATCGGGGATAGTAGTGACAAAGTTCAGGCCCATATGGAAAGGTTTAGATCCCTGCAAGGCAAAGCCAGAGCTATAGATAGTGAAAGTTGGAATCCTTTTTAAGGGTTTGGGAATCATTGGAGATTTAATTTTTATCTTGCAGCGGATCATAGTGAAGGAAGTAGGGGTATATATACTCATGTTGTTTTTGTTTCTATTCCTTCTATATGCCATGATGAGGTGCTCCTGTTGCCTGATTGGACGCGTGACCAGAGCCTGAGCACATGACCACATCTTCCCTGATGAGATGCCCCGAAGCCCGACCCACGTACAAGACACAGAGGATCCCAGACCGACCGGCGACTACTACAGCTCACCATGTCATCTCCAACAGAGTCTACATGTCAAGCCGTGTTTTACTTTTTATGGACTAGGAAGATCAGGATTCATCGAGGGACACATGGGATCATATGACAAGAGGAGGGACTGTTGTGGAAATTTTATATTAATGTGTTGTCATAAGTCTCCCAGTGTGTCTGATCAACCACAGCCCGTTCTAAAGAACTGGCTGGGGCAGATCGATGCTGGCTGAGACCTGTTAGGTAATGGAAAACTTCCTGATGTTTGGAGAGAAGTGTTTGCGGAGAGAGGACATGTCCGCCAGCAAAGGGCCCCTGTGCAATGCACAGAACGATCGTCTGGTGGGAGTGCGTTCACTCTGCAAAGACATTATTGGTTTAGAGGTGTTTTGCTCTTGTCGCCCCTGGTATGCCTGATCAACATGTTTGGGGTGACATGACGTATACCTGCAGATAATCTCTCATCCATGCACAAGGAACTTTAGTCATCGTCATTTAGTATATTGTATCATGTCCTGTAGTCATTGTTCATTGGTTGTTTTGTATTCTGTTGTTAAATCCTTATATGGTCACTTACATCCTGTGAGGTCATATCCTGTGAGGCTGAGGTCACACCCTGTGAAGGAAACGATTGGCTGTTGGGGCCAGGGCTTCCTGTTTGTGATTGCTTTTGTGGTCTTTTGAATAAAGGAGGCGGACAGAGCTGAAAAGCCAGTCTTGCTGAGATGGGAATGTAAGAACCATGTGTTTTGTCTTGTTGGATGGCTGGGGCACACACCAGAGGATGGATACGATCAAAAGGTGAGATGCATTGCATTTATTTCATTAGACGAAATTGCTATTATGTTTAGAAACAGGAGATTTGGCTGTGTGCTCTGCGTACAACCAAATTTCCATAACAAATTGGCCTCCAAATCCTCCAGATCTCAATCCATCAAGCATCTGTGTGATGTGCTGGAAAAACACGTCTGATCCATGGAGGTTCCACCTCTCACCCTATAGGGCTTAAAGCGTCACTGAACCCACATCATATATGTAGCGCTGGTATTTTTAATACAGACGCTATAAGTAAAAATTTAGTTGCCGGCTGGCCTGAGGCGTCGTTACTGAAGGTAGGCCCAAAGTCTTTGGGCCTACCGATGCAGAGATGGTCCTGTGCTGTCTTTCTTGCGGGAAGAAGCCGAGCGACTGGAGGATCCAGGGGTGGACTTTTCAGGAGAGGACTGCGCAATAAGGCCGGTGCCTCTAGAAGAGCCTGGAGACTCAGTTGGAGGATGCATCCCGGGTCACCTACCGTACAGTACTGTAGGTTCGAAATAAGGGAACTGGTACTGTGTGATCAAGCCTTGATATTGCAACAAGTCGTTAATTACCCAGTCCTGTGGCAGAGGATTGTGTAACAGTTACACCAAACCTTAAAGTCTATGGCAGAGACTATGACCGAGCATCACATCGGCCTGTCCGGTGGTTGCTGAATCCAGTTGGGGAGCTGTTGCCCTCTGGATCAAAGAGAGTGTTCCTGATCTGCAAATTCAAAGTACCTGAATTTCCCCTAAACCTTCCATCCCTCTATTGCATATGTCTTTCTTAAATAAAATTAAAGAAAGCATTAAAGAAAGAGACTGTGTGTCGGAGCTAAAATTACTAAGAGAAGTCTTTAATGGGACCCCATGACGGATATGGTGAAACAGTAAGGGAACGGTAAGCCAAATCAAATACCAGCAGCTCCTTCGGGTGTAAGTGCTACATATAAAACTACCAATAAATGCTGTATTACATGCTGTCCATACACATATCCCCACCTTCTGTTCATATCCCCAATTCAGCTAGGGATTTTGTAGCTGTAGTGGCAACTCTGCATATACTCAGGTTTCAGTGAGTTTCTATGCTAAGCATTACCTCCCTATCACATCTGAGTAGCCCATGGGACTATAGAGTCCCATATGTGGGTATATACACAGTGGTAAATGACAGCCCACTCCCTCCCTCCTCCTCCATGCCCACTAACCAGCTAAACACAATGGGGGTGGGATACTACATATAGATTAATGGAGGCTTCACCTGTCTCTTATTTTACTACACAGGCTGAAGGGGCGTGACACAGCCTGTGACTGGCGGATATCTGCCAACACCATGTTATTGCCAAAAAATAATAAAGATTTGATTTCAAATATGTATTTGTATGACAATTTAAAACAGTTTATTGATATAAATTAAACATTTTTACTCTGTATTCCAAAGGCTCTTTTTTTGAACATGTGATCAGCAGTAGAGAACTAGAAGCTCCTCCTGCTTATGTTTCCCTGCAGACAGGCTGGGACAGAGCTGGGTCATGTGACAGCTGTATATCGATTAGGATAAAGTTACTTCAATTTTTTTAAATTAAAATAATTAAAGTGCCATCATCCACATACAGAAATAGAAGGGACAATGTAAATTAAACAGTGTGTGTTTAGTATCACTGTTAAGGATCTGCAATTGACAGCTTGGTGCCATATACCAAAGCATACGTTCAGAGGTCTAGTGGCATCCATGTCCAGATGGGTCAGGGCTGTTTTGAAGGCAAAAGGAGGGCCTACTCAATATTGGGTGGGTATTATAATTTGATTTAATTGATTCATTGATTACATTATATGTGTCATTACAATTTATATTTATATTTAATTCATATAAAAATTGGGCACAGTAGTATGTTTTTTAATTGTCAGCATGGCCTTGTTTCATAAAATTCTCTGAATTTTACAGTAAAAAAATAACAAACCATGATGAGTATTCTGCTCATTTCTTTTATTAGCACGGAGTAAAATTTCTGTTTTGCCTAAGTAAAGGAACCTGCCAAGAAGTGAATGAAGGTGAACCAATAGGGAACATTGACCGGTATCATTCTCAATTATGTGTCCTTTGGAAGCAATCATTTATAAACTGCAGCATGCCTAAAGCTAGCTTGCTTCTTCTCCACTGGAAGCAGTTATATGGTTAATGAGTGCAAATTAGTGTCATGTACAGTATGTCATGTGCAAACATATCCATTGTCATATAGTTCAACACAGACAAAGCAATAGCATATTTAACCCTAATGTTCTGCCCAGTAGAAGATTTTTATTTTAATTAGGCCCCTACGGAAATAAAACAGAAGATTTTTTTTTCCCGAGATGGATAAGAACCCTGCCCCAACATTTGAAAAGAAATTCTGGTGAAAGCTGGTGATTTAAAGTGAATAATGTTTATAACATTAAAAATTGTTTGGAGGAACCCAAGTCATCCTGACAGTAAATGAGGGCAAATCTATATGAGCCCCAGATAGCAGCCAACAGGGGTTTTCGTCCTTGCTACCCAAAATAAAAACAAATGGCTGGACATGCAATTTTAAGTAGATGTAGAAACTAACTAAATGAGATTTAGTTTAGTTAGATGGTAAATCATTGGGGTGGATTTACTAAAGACAAATGGACTGTGCATTTTGCAATAGCAGTTGCTCCAGTGATTAGTACATGAGGGTAAGCTCTGCTGCCTTTCACCATCCAATCATGTGCAAGCAAAAATGCATTTTTTAATTTTATTTTCCTTGTTTGTGTTCAGGTATTTTTTGCAAAGTGAAGCCTTACTAAACTCTGCAGTATCTGCACTTGCAGATTGCAACTGCACTGGCAAACTGCACTGTCTATTTGCATTTAGTAAATCAACCCCATTGCATATCATTAGGGATGAGCTTTGGGTTCAGGTTGAACATCAGTTTTAGGCAAGCCCAAAACGTTCACAGCTGGGGAAATTGGCAAATTAATTCTGCCATTCACTGCTATAACAACCAATAATGCACTTACAGGCCTTTGAACTATGGTCAGGTTGCTTAGATACAGTGAATTGATATATGGAGCTATGATTAAGCACCTATATTAATGTGAAACGCGTTAGCCTGTCTGTACCTTTCATCACCATGATGTAACAGATTTAGGATCTTCTACACTGTTTTGCAATGAATAAAAGGTGTTATTCGGAATGCGGCCATTCAGCTGTTTTCTACACCAATGCAGAGCCTGCACCTGAAGTTGTGAGTGGGGAGGGCGGTTATTAGAGACACCAACACGCTTGGAGCGGCATCGCTACCTCATGAATTGATATATAATCAGTGCAAATATGTCTTAAATTGAGTGCAAAAATAATCAATAATACTAACCAATGGCCTATATCACAGGCATAATGTGTGAATGGTATGTGCAGCTGCGATTCCCCTTCTTTTTAATATATGACAACGTTGTCCTATTTTTAAACTACTCGTGAGGTAAATCACTAGTCTTCTTTCATTAATTGTTGTGTGGTTTTTCAATTTAATAAAACTTTTTGAGTCAATCACCGTGTCTTAGCAGTGGTCCTCTTGGGAGAACTATATTCTCGCTTTTTTGTTATATGCGTCGTAGGGTCGCTAGGACTGCGTCTTTTTTGGTTATACCATCTAGATAAAAGATTGATAAATTACATATTTTTTCTTATTACTACAATTGATAATTAACGTTTTGATCCAGGAAATCAATTTGTATTTTTTATGTGCTCTTTGGATTAACTTGATCCATTCTATTGCCTTTTTGTGATCCCGCCACACATGAATAATGATATATTTTTGGACTGAAATGTACCTCACAGTTAATTAACATGGAGTGCACAATGGCTTATATGATTAATGCCGATATAGATCGTGAAATTGAAACAGCTTTTTCTAGGAATGGAAAAAATATAGACACTGAAAGGGAACCTCCTAAAAAATTATTTAGAAACCACAAAAAGTTGACAATTACATTTCTTAATAGGAAGTGGGATATTTCATCCCTTAAATTACACATATCTAATAAAGTCATACCGAGGGGCCTAAGAGAGAGGGTAACACCAATGGAACATCTCCACATCCCTAGATTTTTAGAGATTTTGAAAGAAGAATGCTTAAATAGGGGTTTAAATCTAATGTGACTTATTTTCGCAGAAGCACAAAAACTACAAGAAATTCATGAAGAACTAGAAAGTATTGCCAAACAATTAGAACCCCACAAGGAAGAACCTGAATTTGAGAAAAACAATAAGTTCCTCAAGAAAGAAATTGAGAGAATACAAAAAAATATAAAATATACCAAACAGGAGAAATTCAAGCAGAATCTACTTGACTGGGAGAGTGCTGAAGTATTTGACCTAACCAAACAAAGTAGTAGTAGGAGCCAGTCCTGGGGTTTTAGAGCAAGACAACATAGCCAAAAAAAATAGAACGGGCTCTTCATCTGATAGTGATCGAGAGAGGGAAAGCATACATAAATCAGTTACTTTTTTAGAAGAACTAGAAGTGAAGAATTTAGCCCTAGATCCCAAACAAATGTTAACCAAAAAGAAGGCAAAGGAGGGAAGAAAAAGCACCATAAAAGGAAAAGGAAAGGACAAGGAGGTGGTAAAAAAATCAGAGGAGTGGGAGACTAAGGAACCAAAAGAGATATTAAATAATGAAGTTGTTGATCAAATACAAGATCTAAAAGTAGTGAACTTGTCTGAGTTCCAATTAAATGACAACCATATAAACCTTCTAACGAAGGGCTTGTCTTTTTCTCCCACCTCCCCAATGAACAAATTTGAGGTTTATAAGGATATTAATCTTTTCCTGAGGAAAATCCTTTTCAAACTATGGCACCAAAAGAAACCTAATAGTCAAGAAACTGTAGAAGAGAGTCTAGATAGTGAGGAAAAGGAAGCGTTAGAAAACCTTGTAGCGTTGCTAGATGAAAATGTTTATAATGATCTAGAGGAAGAAATAGCTTAACCAATCAGAAGGAATGCTAACCTTAGGATCAGATCCACTAAAATGCCAACCCTGTCCAAACATAAATGGCTTAAAGTCTTTTTGGACTTGGTACAAAAGGACCTGAGCAAGGTTAATTGGGACTGGGTTGGCCCTAAAAATTTAACTAGTGAGGAAAGGAAAGCCCTGCAAGATTTGGAAGAAGCCCCTGACCTGGTGATCAAGAAAAGCGACAAGGGGGGGAATGTAGTCCTTATGAGTGAAACTCTTTATGAGGATGAAGCCTTGAAGTTGCTTGGTGAAGGCTCTACATTAGGAATGAGCTTCGAGTTCGAGTCGAACTCATGTTCGACTCGAACATTGGCTGTTCGCAAGTTCGCCGAACAGCGAACAATTTGGGGTGTTCGCGGCAAATTCGAATGCCGCGGAACACCCTTTAAAAGTCTATGGGAGAAATCAAAAGTGCTAATTTTAAAGGCTAATATGCAAGTTATTGTCATAAAAAGTGTTTGGGGACCCAGGTCCTGCCCCAGGGGACATGGATCAATGCAAAAAAGTTTTAAAAACGGCCGTTTTTTCAGGAGCAGTGATTTTAATAATGCTTAAAGTCAAACAATAAAAGTGTAATATCCGTTTAAATTTCGTACCTGGGGGGTGTCTATAGTATGCCTGTAAAGGGGCGCATGTTTCCTGTGTTGAGAACAGTCTGACAGCAAAATGACATTTTGAAGGAAAAAACTCATTTAAAACTACCGCGGCTATTGCATTGCCGACAATACACATAGAAGTTCATTGATAAAAACGGCATTGGAATTCCCCAAAGGGGAACCCCGAACCAAAATTTAAAAAAAAAAATGATGTGGGAGTCCCCCTAAATTCCATACCAGGCCCTTCAGGTCTGATATGGATATTAAGGTGAACCCCGGCCAAAATTAAAAAAAAAAAATGACGTGGGGTTCCCCATAAATTCCATACCAGACCCTTCAGGTCTGGTATGGATATTAAGGGGAACCCCGTGCCAAAAAAAAAACCGCGTGGGGTCCCCCCAAAAATCCATACCAGACCCTTATCCGAGCACGCAACCTGGCAGGCCGCAGGAAAAGAGGGGGGGATGAGAGTGCGGCCCCCCCCCTCCTGAACCGTACCAGGCCACATGCCCTCAACATTGGGAGGGTGCTTTGGGGTAGCCCCCCAAAACACCTTGTCCCCATGTTGATGAGGACAAGGGCCTCATCCCCACAACCCTGGCCGGTGGTTGTGGGGGTCTGCGGGCGGGGGGCTTATCGGAATCTGGAAGCCCCCTTTAACAAGGGGACCCCCAGATCCCGCCCCCCCCCCTGTGTGAAATGGTAAGGGGGTACAAAAGTACCCCTACCATTTCACTAAAAAACTGTCAAAAATGTTAAAAATGACAAGAGACAGTTTTTGACAATTCCTTTATTTAAATACTTCTTCTTTCTTCTATCTTCCTTCATCTTCTGGTTCTTCTGGTTCTTCTGGCTCTTCTGGTTCTTCCTCCGGCGTTCTCGTCCAGCATCTCCTCCGCAGGGTCTTCTATCTTCTTCTCCTCGGGCCGCTCCACACCCATGGCATGGGGGGAGGCTCCCGCTCTTCTCTTCTTCTTCATCTTCTTCTCTTCTTCTCTTCTTCACTTCTTCATTTTCTTCTCCGGGCCGCTCCACACCCATGCTGGCATGGAGGGAGGCTCCCGCTGTGTGACGGCGCTCCTCGTCTGACAGTTCTTAAATAACGGGGGGCGGGGCCACCCGGTGACCCCGCCCCCCTCTGACGCACGGTGACTTGACGGGACTTCCCTGTGACGTCACGGGGAATGCCACAGGGAAGTCCCGTCATGTCCCGTGCGTCAGAGGGGGGCGGGGTCACCGGGTGGCCCCGCCCCCCGTTATTTAAGAACTGTCAGACGAGGAGCGCCGTCACACAGCGGGAGCCTCCCTCCATGCCAGCATGGGTGCGGAGCGGCCCGGAGAAGAAAATGAAGAAGAGAAGAAGAGAAGAAAAGAAGAAGAGAAGAAGATGAAGAAGATGAAGAGAAGAGCGGGAGCTTCCCCCCATGCCATGGGTGCGGAGCGGCCCGAGGAGAAGAAGATAGAAGACGCCGCGGAGGAGATGCTGGACGAGAACGCCGGAGGAAGAACCAGAAGAGCCAGAAGAACCAGAAGAACCAGAAGATGAAGGAAGATAGAAGAAAGAAGAAGTATTTAAATAAAGGAATTGTCAAAAACTGTCTCTTGTCATTTTTAACATTTTTGACAGTTTTTTTAGTGAAATGGTAGGGGTACTTTTGTACCCCCTTACCATTTCACACAGGGGGGGGGGCCGGGATCTGGGGGTCCCCTTGTTAAAGGGGGCTTCCAGATTCCGATAAGCCCCCCACCCGCAGACCCCCACAACCACAGGCCAGGGTTGTGGGGATGAGGCCCTTGTCCTCATCAACATGGGGACAAGGTGTTTTTGGGGGCTACCCCAAAGCACCCTCCCAATGTTGAGGGCATGTGGCCTGGTACGGTTCAGGAGGGGGGGCCGCACTCTCGTC
This sequence comes from Aquarana catesbeiana, assembly GCF_042186555.1. Lineage (NCBI taxonomy): Eukaryota > Metazoa > Chordata > Amphibia > Anura > Ranidae > Aquarana > Aquarana catesbeiana. The sequence goes on from NC_133325.1 coordinate 490,179,224, forward strand.
CCCCCCTCTTTTCCTGCGGCCTGCCAGGTTGCGTGCTCGGATAAGGGTCTGGTATGGATTTTTGGGGGGACCCCACGCCGTTTTTTTTTTTTTTTTTTGGCGCGGGGTTCCCCTTAAAATCCGTACCAGACCTGAAGGGTCTGGTATGGAATTTAGGGGGAACCCCACGTCATTTTTTTTTTTTTAATTTTGCCCGGGGTTCCCCTTAATATCCATACCATACCTGAAGGGCCTGGTATGGATTTTAGGGGGACTCCCACGTCATTTTTTTTTTTAAATTTTGGTTCGGGGTTCCCCTTTGGGGAATTCCCATGCCGTTTTTATCAATGAACTTCTATGTGTATTGTCGGCAATGCAATAGCCGCGGGTAGTTTTAAATGAGTTTTTTCCTTCAAAATGTCATTTTGCTGTCAGACTGTTCTAAACACAGGAAACATGCGCCCCTTTACAGGCATACTATAGACACCCCCCAGGTACGAAATTTAAAGGGATATTACACTTTTATTGTTTGACTTTAAGCATTATTAAAATCACTGCTCCTGAAAAAACGGCCATTTTTAAAACTTTTTTTTGCATTGATCCATGTCCCCTGGGGCAGGACCCAGGTCCCCAAACACTTTTTATGACAATAACTTGCATATTAGCCTTTAAAATTAGCACTTTTGATTATTCATGTTCGTGTCCCATAGACTTTAACGGTGTTCGCGTGTTCGAACAAACTTTTTTCCTGTTCGCATGTTCTGGTGCGAACCGAACAGGGGGGTGTTCGGCTCATCCCTACTCTACATATAAAAAACTCTCTGGGTCTCCATTCCCGAACCTTGCCAGGGCTTTAAATACTAAACTTCAATTGGGTTTAGAGGCGGGCCTGCTTACTAAAAAGGAATATGATTTTTTTAAGGGTCGAGGACCTTACCATCCCGACCTTTTATATCATACCTAAATTACATAAATCCTTAACCCGCCCCCCTGGGAGGCCCATCATTTCAGCTATCAAGGGCCCCCTTGAAAAGGTGGGGAAATATGTAGACTCTTAAATTAAAGACATGGTAACTCATCTTCCCTCCTTTGTAAAAGATAGTAGAGATGTTCTCATAAAATTGTTACTTCTGAATGTCCCAGAGGACGCACTCCTGGTGGGGATCAATGTCAAAAGTCTATACACATCGATTCCCCATGGATGGGGGATTGCAGCAATAGTACATTTCTTGGAACAAGAATACCCCCAAATGGGGGCACATAATGAATTCTTGGTTGAGCTGTTAGAATTTATGCTCAACAACAACTTCTTTCAGTTCCTCGGAAAATACTATCACCAGTTAAGGGGAACGTGTATTGGGGCACCTTGGGCTCCGTCATATGCGTGCCTCCACCAGGGCCTCTGGGAGGAGGAAGTGGTGTTTAAATCCTCGATGTACCTAAGCCACCGTCGCCTGTGGCTGAGGTACATTGATGATGTCCTCATGATATGGGGGGCACTGTTGAACAACTTGAGGACTTTTTGTCCCAACTCAACAGCAATGATAGGAATATCAAATTGACCCATATCTACCATGAAGAGACACTACCTTTCTTAGACCTACAGTTAACTAAGGCCAATAAGGGGGGGTAAGAAAATGGCAGCAAATACCCTTCTTTTGGCCCAAAGTCATCACCCTAAATCGCTTATTGATGGAATACCCACTGGGCAGTTCCTCAGGATCAGGAGGAATTGCTCTGAAGAAACACAATTTTTGGAAGAAGCAGAGGACATGTACCAACGTTTCAGGGAGAGGGGCTATTTGCATAAGCCCCTAAAAAAAGCTAAATCAAAAACCTTGAGATGTAAACATGCATGCCTCCTGAAACCCCAAAATTAAGTACCAAATATAGAAGTGAACTTCCTGAGAATTATTACCAAATTTGGGTCCCAATGGACCCAAGTTAAAAATATTCTAGAGAGACATTGGCACATTTTGAAGTCCACCCCACTGATTGCCGACACGGTGGGTCCTAGACCCCTGTTGACGTCAAGAAGGGCGCGGAATTTAAATGATGTCCTGGTCCATTCCGAATATAAAAGGACTGAAAATAAGAACTGGCTCACAACCTCAAAAGCATTAGCTGGTATGTATGCCTGCGGACACTGCAATATCTGTAAATATGTGCATAAAACCGATGTGTTCGCCAATTCATGCAGAGGTAAAGAATTTGAAATTAAACAGTTTGTGAATTGCTCAACTACCAGAGTAATTTACATGCTTACATGTCCTTGTAATAAAATCTATGTCAGTAAAACTAAATGACAACTCCACACTAGAATTGGCGAACACATCGATAGCATCAAGAATAAAAAGGATGATGACCGCCCTATCTCTCTGCATTTTGCTCAATTCCATGATGGTGACCCTAAAGGGTTAAAGGTGAAAGGAATTTATGTGTTAAACCTACCCCCAAGAAGACGAGATTCCGACACCAGTCTCCTACAAAAGGAGAAAATGTGGATCTATTACCTAAATTCCATGGTGCCTATGGGCTTGAACAATGAGTGCAACCTGCAGGCTTTTTTAGAAAGATAATACATTTTTGCAATGAGTGAAGCAAGATAGCTTTCGCTCTGGGTATCTAGGTACTTTCCACTCCCGTTCACTCTCCTTTTGGTGGTGCAATTTACACCAATGCGGATAAAGCGACTAATGAAGAGCGATAGTTTGCTCTTCAGTTCCAGTTATGAAGATCAATATGCTTTCTTCTTCTTTTTCTTGCTTTTCATGTTCAAATGTTAATTTTTGGAAAATGCTTCTGCCTGTGGCGTAATTTATGCCGATATATCTAAAATGAACAAGGGAAGAGCGATAGTTCGCTCTTCAGGTCCAAAAATGTTAAGATGCATTTTTGCAATCAGTGAAGCAAGATAAATAATAGGCTTCTAGCCCTTGGTATCTATGTGCTTTCCACTCCTATTTGCTCCCCTTTTGGTGTTGTAATTTATACTTATGCAGTCAAAGCGACTAGTAAAGAGCGATAGTTTCTCTTCATTTTCAGTGAAGCATGAAAGTCAATATGTTTTCTCGCTCTTTATGTTCAAGTGTCAATTTTTGGAAAAGGCTTTTGCTTGTGGCACAATATATGCTAATACGTCAATAATGAACAAGGGAAGAGCAACAGTTCGCTCTTTAGGTCTAAAAATGGCTCCCTCTTGTGGCTGAATATATAAGCTAGTGCACTCAATGATTCCTATGCTGGGTGTTAAGTATGAGAGGTGGTGTGGGTAACATCCAGTGGTCAAACACAGGTACTACAGCTGGGATTTTGAGACTATTTAACCACTTCAGTCCTGGAAGGATTTACCCCCTTCCTGACCAGAGCACTTTTTACAATTTGGCACTGTGTCGCTTTAACTGCTAATTGTGCGGTCATGCAATGCTCTACCCAAAGGAAATTTGCGTCTTTTTCTTCCCACAAACAGAGCTTTCTTTTGATGGTATTTGATCACCTCTGCGGTTTTTATTTTTTGCGCTATAAATGGAAAAAGACCAAAAATTTTGAAAAAAAATGATATTTTCTACTTTTTGTAATAAATAAAATCCAGTAAACTCAATTTTAGTCATACATTTAGGCCAAAATGTATTTGGCCACATGTCTTTGGCAAAAAAAATGTCAATAAGCGTATATTTATTGGTTTGCGCAAAAGTTATAGCGTCTACAAACTAGGGTATATTTTCTGGAATTTATCCAGCTTTTAGTTTATGACTGCCTATGTCATTTCTTGAGGTGCTAAAATGGCAGGGCAGTACAAACCCCCCCAAATGACCCCATTTTGGAAAGTAGACACCCCAAGGAAATTGCTGAGAGGCATTTTGAGCCCATTGAATATTAATTTTTTTGTCCCAAGTGATTGAATAATGACAAAAAAAAAAAAAAAAATTTACAAAAAGTTGTCACTAAATGACATATTGCTCACACAGGCCATGGGCATATGTGGAATTGCACCCCAAAATACATTTAGCTGCTTCTTCTGAGTATGGGGATACCACATGTGGGACTTTTTTGGAGCCTAGCTGCGTACGGGGCCCCGAAAACCAATCACCGCCTTCAGGATTTCTTAGGGCGTAAATTTTTGATTCACTCCTCACTACCTATCACAGTTTCGAAGGCCATAAAATGCCAAGATGGCATAAACCCCCCCAAATGACCCCATTTTGGAAAGTAGACACCCCAAGCTATTTGCTAAGAGGCATGGTGAGTATTTTGCAGCTCTCATTTGTTTTTGAAAATGAAGAAAGACAAGGAAAAAAAAAGTTTTTTTTCTTTTTTCAATTTTTAAAACTTTGTGACAAAAAGTGAGGTCTGCAAAATACTCACTATACCTCTCAGCAAATAGCTTGGGGTGTCTACTTTCCAAAATAGGGTGATTTTAGGGGGGGGTTTGTGCCACCTGGGCATTCCATGGCCTCCGAAACTGTGATAGGCAATGAAGAGTGAAATCAAAAATTTACGCCCTTAGAAAGCCTGAAGGCGGTTCTTGGTTTTCGGGGTCTCGTACATGGCTAGGTTCCCAAAAAGTCTCACACATGTGGTATCCCCGTACTCAGGAGAAGCAACAGAATGTATTTTGGGGTGTAATTTCACATATTCCCATGGCATGTTTGAGTAATAGATCATTTAGTGACAACTTTGTGCAAAAAAAAAAAAAAAATTGTCTTTTTCCCGCAACTTGTGTCACAATATAAAATATTCCATGGACTCGACATGCCTCTCAGCAAATAGCTTGGGGTGTCTACTTTCCAAAATGGGGTCATTTGGGGGGATTTTGAACTGTCCTGGCATTTTATGCACAACATTTAGAAGCTTATGTCACACATCACCCACTCTTCTAACCACTTGAAGACAAAGCCCTTTCTGACACTTTTTGTTTACATGAAAATTTTTTTTTTTTTTGCAAGAAAATTACTTTGAACACCCAAACATTATATATTTTTTTTAAAGCAAATGCCCTACAGATTAAAATGGTGTTTTTTTTTTATTCACACAGTATTTGCGCAGCGATTTTTCAAATGCATTTTTTTGGGAAAAAACACACTTTTTTAAATTTTAATGCACTAAAACACACTATATTGCCCAAATATTTGATGAAATAAAAAAGATAATCTTAGGCCGAGTACATGGATGCCAAACATGACATGCTTTAAATTTGCGCACGAACGCGCAGTGGCGACAAACTAAATACATTTTTAAAAGCCTTTAAAAGCCTTTACAGGTTACCACTTTTGATTTACAGAGGAGGTCTACTGCTAAAATTACTGCCCTAGATCTGACCTTCACGGTGATACCTCACATGCATGGTGAAATTGCTGTGTACATTTGACGCCAGACCGACGCTTGCATTCGCCTTTGCGCGAGAGCAGGGGGGACAGGGGTGCTTTTTTTTTTTTTTTAGTATTTTTTTGTGTTTTTATATATTTTTTTTAAACTGTTCTTTTCATTTTTTTTTATCATTTTCATTGTTATCTCAGGGAATGTAAATATCCCTTATGATAGCAATAAGTAGTAACAGGTACTCTTTTTTGAAAAAATTGGCGGTCTATTAGACTCTAGATCTCTCCTCTGCCCTCAAAGCATCTGATCACACCAAGATCGGTGTGATAAAATGCTTTCCCAATTTCCCAATGGCGCTGTTTATATCCGGCGAAAGTCATGAAATGCTCGTAGTTTCTGGTTTCTTATGCCATAGAGATGTTTGGAGCCACTCTGGTCTCTGATCAGCTCTATGGTCAGCTGGCTGAATCACCGGCTGCATTCTCAGGTTCCCTGTTGGGACAGGACAGCCAGAGAAAAATATGGAAGACGGTGGAGGGGGACATTCCCTCCCACTGCTTGTAAAAGCAGTCTAGAGGCCAATTAGCCACTAGAATAGCTTTTACATGAAAGCTGACCGCTGGCTGAAAAAAATGATACCAAGATGATACCTAAACCTGCAGGCATCATTCTGGTATAACCACTCAAAGTCCAGCAACATATTAGTACGTTGCTGGTCCTTGTTGGGCATATATTGTAATCTTTTTTTTTCATGCCGCCTGTGGGCTGAACGGAAAAATGAGATTGATCGGTGGGTATGCCCACCATTAGAATACCTCCCTTCATCCACCCACTTCTAATGATGGGCATACATGCACCATTTATATATGCCGAAGCATGGGGGCATCTGCCCCAAAAGTTAGGAGCAAATCGCTCCTCCGCCCCTGCTGCCCCCATGCTTTGGCATATATCACCTCCGCTGGAGTCACGGCTTTATATATCGTGGGAGCAAACATTGTTGCTGTCAAGATAAATAAATCTGCGCTGCAGCTGAATGCTACCTGAAGACAAAAAAATGGTTGACAATAAAACACAGTAAACAGTAAAGTATAAAAATTGCATACCTGAAAAGCAAACATGATAAGGGACGTACTAAACTGCATATTGGGATGATGGGATGATTGGATTATTGGCTGCAATACTAAGAACTCTCACTAGATGTCAGTGTACTATATACACATATATATGGTAATGATTGTTGTTTCTCAAAATATGTTATTCTTTCCTGCAGTGCTTGATACAATGTTGCAAGAAGCAGTTGCTAATATTTAACTCTTCACTTGCTGATATATATGCAGCTGTACAACAGGATACAGAAGTAATGTAAAAATTATATTTGACCTGTTTTTGATGGGAATATGGGTAGAATTATTATTTCTCATGGGGATTATTGGAGGAATATCATGTTAACACCCGACAATGAACATATTTAACCCATTACTAATAATAATATGCATATACTTTTTCTACATGGGGATTATGGGTGGAATATTGTAGTTAGACATACATAGGAATATATTAAACCTATTTCTGATATAAATACGTATATAATTATTTTTCTACATGGGGATTACTGGTGGAATATTGTTTATAAATATACATAGCAACATATTAAACCTATTTATGATATGAAAATGCATATAATTATTTTTGTACTTGGGGATTATTGGTGGAATATTGTTTATAAATATACATAGCAACATATTAAACCCATTTCTGATATGAATATGCATGTAATTATTTTTCTACATGGGGATTATTGGTGGAATATTGTTTATAAATATAAATAGCAACATATTAAACCCATTTCTGATGAGAATATGCATATAATTATATTTCTACATGGGGATTATTGGTGGAATATTGTTTATAAATATATATTGCAACATATGAAACCTATTTCTGATATGAAAATGCATATAATTAATTTTCTACATGGGGATTATTGGTGGAATATTGTTTATAAATATACATAGCAACATATTTAACCCATTTTTGGTATGAATATGCATGTAATTATTTTTCTACATTGGGATTATTGGTGGTATACTGTTTATAATTATACATACTGTAGCAACATATTAAACCCATTTCTGATGAGAATATGCATATAATTATATTTCTACATGGGGATTATTGGTTTTAACCCTTTCATGACTAAGCCTATTTTTGAAATTTGGTGTTTACAAGTTAAAATCCGTATTTTTTGCTAGAAAATGACTTAGAACCCCCAAACATTATATATATTTTTTTAGCAGAGAATCTAGAGAATAAAATGGCGATTGTTGCAATATTTTTTATCACACGGTATTTGTGCAGCGGTGTTTTAAACGCAAATTTTTGGAAAAGTGACACTTTCATGAATTTTAAAAAATCCAAACAGTAAAGTTACCCCAATTTTTTTGTATAATGTGAAAGATGATGTTACGCCGAGTAAATAGATACCAAACATGTCACCCTTTATAATTGCACGCATTCGTGGAATGGCGACGAACTACGGTACCTTTGAATTTCCATAGACGACAATTTAAAAATTTTTTACGGTTACCAGGTTTGAGCTACAGAGGAGGTCTAGGGCTAGAATTATTGCTCTCACTCTGACGATCGCGGCAATACCTCACATGTGTGGTTTGAACACCGTTTACATATGCGGGCGCGACTTCCGTATGCGTTTTCTTCGCTGCGCGAGCTCGCGGGGACAGGGGCACTTTAAAAAATTTTTTTTTTTTTATTTAATTTATTTATTTTTGTACTTTATAAATTGTGTTTAAAATTTTTTTTTTTTTTTTTTACTTTTATTGCTGTCACAAGCAATGTAAACATCCCTTGTGACAGTAATATGTGGTGACAGGTACTCTTTATGGAGGGATGGGGGGTCTAAAAGACCCCCCATCCCTCCTTTACACTTCAAAGTATTCAGATCGCCAAAAACGGCGATTTTGAATACTGTGTACTTTTTTAAATTCGGCGCCATTGGCAGCCGAGTAAACGGGAAGTGACGTCATGACGTCGCTTCCGCATTTACAACAAGAAGGCTGGAACGAAGCCACTCGCAGCTTCGTTCCAGTCCGCCCCCAGCCACCGAAGGCAGCTGAACGGACACCGGGCCTCCCGATCGCACGGGAGGCCCGGTAACAGCGGCGGGAGGCGACGGGAGGGGGGATGTCCCCTCCCGCTCCTCCTGTATAACAGCCGAGCGGCTTTTAGCCGCATCGGTTGTTATACTCGGGTAGCCGATCGCCCGCTGAAAACAACGGTACCGGGATGATGCTTGCAGCTGCGGGCATCATCCCGGTATAACCCCGGAAAGTCGAGTACGCATATGTGCGTTCGGTCGGCGGGAAGGGGTTAATATTGTTTATAAATATACATAGCAACATATTAAACCCATTTCTGATGAGAATATGCATATAATTATATTTCTACGTGGGGATAATTGGTGGAATATTGTTTATAAATATACATAGCAACATATTAAACCCATTTATGATATGAATATGCACGTAATTATTTTTCTACATAGGGATTATTGGTGGAATATTGTTTATAAATATACTTAGCAACATATTTAACCCATTTATGATATGAATATGCAAGTAATTATTTTTCTACATAAGGATTATTGGTGGAATATTGTTTATAAATATACATAGCAACATATTTAACCCATTTGTGATATGCATATGCATGTAATTATTTTTCTACATGGGGATTATTGGTGGTATATTGTTTATAAATATACATAGCAACATAGTAAACCCATTTCTGATGAGAATATGCATATAATTATATTTCTATGTGGGGATTATTGGTGGAATATTGTTTATAAATATACATAGCAACATATTAAACCTATTTCTGATATGAAAATGCATATAATTATTTTTCTACATGGGGATTATTGGTGGAATATTGTTTATAAATATACATAGCAACATATTAAACCCATTTCTGGTGAGAATATGCATATAATTATATTTCTACATGGGGATTATTGGTGGAATATTGTTTATAAATATACATAGCAATATATTTAACCCATTTATGATATGAATATGCACGTAATTATTTTTCTACATAGGGATTATTGGTGGAATATTGTTTATAAATATACTTAGCAACATATTTAACCTATTTATGATATGAATATGCAAGTAATTATTTTTCTACATAAGGATTATTGGTTGAATATTGTTTATAAATATACATAGCAACATATTTAACCCATTTGTGATATGCATATGCATGTAATTATTTTTCTACATGGGGATTATTGGTGGTATATTGTTTATAAATATACATAGCAACATATTAAACCCATTTCTGATGAGAATATGCATATAATTATAATTTTATGTGGGGATTATTGGTGGAATATTGTTTATAAATATACATAGCAACATATTAACCTTTTTCTGATATGAAAATGCATATAATTATTTTTCTACATGGGGATTATTGGTGGAAAATTGTTTATAAATATACATAGCAACATATTTAACCCATTTATGATATGAATATGCATATAATTATATTTCTACATGGGGATTATTGGTGGAATATTGTTTATAAATATACATAGCAACATATTAAACCCATTTATGATATGAATATGCACGTAATTATTTTTGTACATGGGGATTATTGGTGGAATATTGTTTATAAATATACATAGCAACATATTTTACCCATTTATGATATGAATTTGCACGTAATTATTTTTGTACATGGGGATTATTGGTGGAATATTGTTTATAAATATACATAGCAACATATTAAACCCATTTATGATATGAATATGCACGTAATTATTTTTGTACATGGGGATTATTGGTGGAATATTGTTTATAAATATACATAGCAACATATTAAACCCATTTCTGGTGACAATATGCATATAATTATATTTCTACATGGGGATTATTGGTGGAATATTGTTTATAAATATACATAGCAATATATTTAACCCATTTATGATATGAATATGCACGTAATTATTTTTCTACATAGGGATTATTGATGGAATATTTTTTATAAATATACTTAGCAACATATTTAACCCATTTATGATATGAATATGCAAGTAATTATTTTTCTACATAAGGATTATTGGTGGAATATTGTTTATAAATATACATAGCAACATATTTAACCCATTTGTGATATGCATATGCATGTAATTATTTTATTAAAAGGGGGATTATTGGTGGTATATTGTTTATAAATATACATAGCAACATAGTAAACCCATTTCTGATGAGAATATGCATATAATTATATTTCTGTGTGGGGATTATTGGTGGAATATTGTTTATAAATATACATAGCAACATATTAAACCTATTTCTGATATGAAAATGCATATAATTATTTTTCTACATGGGGATTATTGGTGGAATGTTGTTTATAAATATACATAGCAACATATTAAACCCATTTATGATATGAATATGCACGTAATTATTTTTGTACATGGGGATTATTGGTGGAATATTGTTTATAAATATACATAGCAACATATTAAATCCATTTCTGGTGAGAATATGCATATAATTATATTTCTACATGGGGATTATTGGTGGAATATTGTTTATAAATATACATAGCAATATATTTAACCCATTTATGATATGAATATGCACGTAATTATTTTTCTACATAGGGATTATTGGTGGAATATTGTTTATAAATATACTTAGCAACATATTTAACCCATTTATGATATGAATATGCAAGTAATTATTTTTCTACATAAGGATTATTGGTGGAATATTGTTTATAAATATACATAGCAACATATTTAACCCATTTGAGATATGCATATGCATGTAATTATTTTTCTACATGGGGATTATTGGTGGTATATTGTTTATAAATATACAAAGCAACATATTAAACCCATTTTTGATGAGAATATGCATATAATTATATTTCTATATGGGGATTATTGGTGGAATATTGTTTATAAATATACATAGCAACATATTAAACCCATTTCTGATGAGAATATGCATATAATTATATTTCTACATGGGGATTATTGGTGGAATATTGTTTATAAATATACATAGCAACATATTTTACCCATTTATGATATGAATATGCATATAATTATATTTCTACATGGGGATTATGGGTGGAATATTGTTTATAAATATACATAGCAACATATAAAACCTATTTCTGACTGATTTATTTTCATGAAGATGAGCCGATCAACTGAGTCTGTGGACAGGCGCACTCTGATCGGTTATAAAGCCTCCAGCAGCACTGAGTGTTCAGATAGAATGCTTGATGCAGGACAGGCCAGTAGCTCAATTGCATACTGTGCAAGCTCTGGCCAGTGATCCATCCTCAAGACCCAGTAACCCAGTGGATTTTCAGTTGGAAAGGTCTCCAAGTCTGATCTTGCCCAAGGTATTCCTGCACCATGTAGATCAGACGCTAGCGAGGGTTGCTGGAACCAATCAGACCTTGGGGCTGCGGATTAAAAAATTGTCTGAAGGCATCGGTCAGACGGCCACCTTCTCCACCACTCCTTCTATGACTGACTGAAGCCTCAGCAACACGTTGTCCAAGAGGACCAGGAAATTGTAGCCTCCCAGGCTCTGGAAACGCATTGCACAAACCTTTCTGCAAGGCCACTCGAAGATGTTTCATCCTCTGCTCCCTCTGCAAAGGCTGTTTAAGTGTATAAGCTGTATAACCTTACACTTTTAATGTGGATCAAGAAGGGTTGCCAGCCAGTATTGATCCCTCTCCTTGATACCACGAATACAAGGGTCCTTGCACAGGCTTTGAAAGATCAGGGAAGCCATGCAGCTTAGGTTTGCTGAGGCAAGCGGTCCGGAGTCCTCTGGGTCACTAAGGATGACATGATCCGCAGCCACCTCCTCCAAGCCACCTACAAGTCCATGGGTTTCTGGGGACTGAAAACGATCCCTTGAAGACTGCTGCTGATGCTGAGTGCCAGGCTCCACCTCCATGCTGACACAATCCTCCTCCTCCTCCTCCTCCTCTTCCTGTGTCATAGGCGGGCCTGCAGGAATAATGTCTGGATAAAGGGGTCGTTGGGAGTTAAGGAAGTCCTCCTCTTCCTTCCTCTGTTCTGCCTCAAGTGCCTTGTCCATTATTCCACACAGCGTGTGCTCCAACAGGTAGACAAGAGGGACAGTATCACTGATGCATGCACTGTCACTATCCTCGTCGCCCCCTCAAATGGTGACAGGACAGTGCATGCATCCTTGATCATTAGCCACTGGCGTGGCAAAAAAAAGCCAAGCTCCCCTGACCCTGTCCTGGTGCCATAGTCACACAGGTAGTCATTGATGGCCCTCTGCTGCATGTGCAGCTGCTGCAGCATTGCCAACGTAGAGTTCCACTTGGTGGGCATGTCGCAGATGAGGTAGTTCTTGGGCAGATCAGCCAGCCGAGCACTGGCATTATATGACCGGCAGAAATGCCCACAGACTTTCCTAGCCTGCCTCAGGAGATCCTGTAAGCCTGGGTACACAAGAACCGCTGCACCACCAAATTAAGGACATGAGCCAAACAGGGAACATGGGTCAAGTGTTCCTGTCGGAGGGCGAAGTAGAGGTTGGTGCCATTGTTGCAAACCACCATTCCTGCCTGAAGCTGTCATGGCGTCAACCACCTCTGAACCTGCCCCTGCAGAGCTGCCAGAATCTCTGCCCCAGTGTGGCTCTTGTCCTAAGCAGACCAACTCAAGCACCGCGTGGCATCTTTTTGCCTGAGTGCTTGCGTAGCCACTAGAACGCCTACTTAGCACCACTGGTTCCAAGGTCAAATCTGCACAGGAAGAGGCGATAGAGGAAGAAGAAGAGGAGGGGGTGGAGGAGAGAGGTGTGGCAGAATCACCACTACCAGCATTTTGGAGGCATGGTGGCGGAACAAGCTCCAACATTAATGCACCCTGTCCTACATCCTTCCCAGCTGCCAGCAGGGTTACCCAGTGTGACATGAAAGAAAGGTAACGTCCATGTCCATGCCTGCTGGGCCATGAGTCAGCGGTAATATGCATATTACCGCTGAGCGCCCTGTCCAACGAGGCCAAGACATTGCCTTACACATGCCGGTAGAGAGCCAGAATGGCCTTCCGGGAAAAAAATGGCGTTTGGGAACCTGCCACTGAGGTACCGCACATTCCAAAAATTCTCGAAAGGGGGCAGAGTCTACCAGCTGAAAAGGCAGTAGTTGGAGTGCTAGCAATTTAGCCAAACTAGCATTCAGCCTCTGCGCATGTGAATGGCTGGGACCGAATTTCTTTTGACGGTTTAGCAACTGGGGTAGGGAAATTTGCCTGCTACAATCAAAATTAGGTTTACCACTAGCAGATTGCCCACAAGTGCTTGGGACACCTAATTCTACACCTTCATTCCTCTCAGTGCAGGTCTCCGAGAGGACTGAAGGTGTAGTGGGGTTGGAGATCCCAGCTGATGAGGAGCAAGGAGAGGTCCGCCTTGTTCTTTGGTGTGGGTCTTTTAAGTACTGTTGACAACGGACTGCATGGGAGCTCGACATGCTTGTAAACCGAAGCACTTGTATATCAAAGCATTTTTTTTACAGGGTATAAAAGAGAAAAGAGGCACCTCTAAGTGTAGCAATAAGTTGCTAAATGTTGTACCGTCATTAAATGTAACCATATTGCTACACTTAGAGGCTCCTCTCTTCTTTTTTATACTCAGCTGTGATATGACGCTACTCATATATCAAGACATCGCTTGTATATCAAGGCAAAATTTAATAAAACATTTTGCTTGTCTTGCAAAACGCTCTCAAACCAAGTTACTCTCAAACCAAGGTTTTACTGTATATAGATTAAATACACTGCAGCTAACTGAATCAACTGCCTGCCTGAAGTATATTAGAAACAGTACAGCAGGAACGGTCTGCAGTGAGATCTAGCTAACTGAATAAACTGCCTACTCAAAGTAAATGAAACTCTCTCTCTCTCTCTCTCTCTCTCTCTCTCTCTCTCTCTCTATCTCTCTCTCCAACATCAACACACTACACAAGGCTGATGTGCAGGCGGCCTTATATAGCGTGGGGCATGGACTTAACACCCTCAGCCATAATTGGTCAAAGGCACCCTGCCTTTGGCCAATTATGGCTCTTTGCTGACAGCACTGTGATTGGCCAAAGTATGCGGGTCATAGTGCATGTTTGGCCAATCATCAGCGAGCAATGCACTGCGATGACTCAGTGCATTATGGGGCGTGACGCGTCGCTCGAATTTGGCGCAAACGCCCCACAATGTTCGATATTTGGTGAACGATCGAACAGCCAATGTTCGAGTCAAACTCATGTTCGAATCGAACTCGAAGCTCATCCCTATTCCAAGGCATGTTTAAACCATGGCATTTCACCCATGAAGAAAAATAATTATGTGGCTATTCATCTCATAAATAGGTTAAATATGTTAAATGTTATTGTAAATGATATTCCAGTCATATTCAACCTAAAAAACAATAACTTTACCCATATTCCTATGAGAAACAGGTCAAATGTATTACATAGGATGTTTAGCTAAGATATTTCACCCATAATCCCCATGTAGAAAAATAATTATATGCATTTTCATATCAGAAATAGGTTTAAAATGTTGCTATGTATATTTATAAACAATATTCCACCAATAATCCCCATGTAGAAATATAATTATATACATATTCTTATCAGAAATGAGTTTAATATGCTGCTATGTATATTTATAAACAATATTCCACCAATAATCCCCATGTAGAAAAATAATTATATGCATTTTCATATCAGAAATAGGTTTAATATGTTGCTATGTATAATTATAAACAATATTCCACCAATAATCCCCATGTAGAAATATAATTATATACATATTCTCATCAGAAATGGGTTTAATATGCTGCTATGTATATTTATAAACAATATTCCACCAATAATCCCCATGTAGAAAAATAATTACATGCATATTCATATTATACATGAGTTAAATATGTTGCTATGTATATTTATAAACAATATTCCACCAATAATCCCCATGTAGAAATATAATTATATGCATATTCTCATCAGAAATGGGTTTAATATGTTGCTATGTATACTTATAAACAATATTCCACCAATAATCCCCATGTAGAAAAATAATTACATGCATATTCATATCATAAATGGGTTAAATATGTTGCTATGTGTGTTTATAAACAATATTCCACCAATAATCCCCATGTAGAAAAAAAATTATATGCATTTTCATATCAGAAATAGGTTTAAAATGTTGCTATGTATATTTATTAACAATATTCCACCAATAATCCCCATGTAGAAATATAATTATATACATATTCTCATCAGAAATGGGGTTAATATGCTGCTATGTATATTTATAAACAATATTCCACCAATAATCACCATGTAGAAAAATAATTACATGCATATTCATATCATACATGAGTTAAATATGTTGCTATGTATATTTATAAACAATATTCCACCAATAATCCCCATGTAGAAATATAATTATATGGATATTCTCATCAGAAATGGGTTTAATATGTTGCTATGTATATTTATAAACAATATTCCACCAATAATCCCCATGTTGAAAAATAATTACATGCATATTCATATCATACATGGGTTAAATATGTTGCTATGTATATTTATAAACAATATTCCACCAATAATCCCCATGTAGAAATATAATTATATGCATATTCTCATCAGAAATGGGATAAATATGTTGCTATGTATATTTATAAACAATATTCCACCAATAATCCCCATGTAGAAAAATAATTATATGCATTTTCATATCAGAAATAGGTTTAATATGTTGCTATGTATATTTAAAAACAATATTCCACCAATAATCCCCATGTAGAAATATAATTATATGCATATTCTTATCAAAAATGGGTATTATATGTTGCTATGTATATTTATAAACAATATTCCACCAATAATCCCCATGTAGAAATATAATTATATGCATATTCTCATCAGAAATGGGTTTAATATGTTGCCATGTATATTTATAAACAATATTCCACCATAATCCCCATGTAGAAAAATAATTACATGCATATTCATATCATACATGGGTTAAATATGTTGCTATGCATATTTATAAACAATATTCCACTAATAATCCCCATGTAGAAATATAATTATATGCATATTCTCATCAGAAATGGGTTTAATATGTTGCTATGTATATTTATAAACAATATTCCACCAATAATCCCCATGTAGAAATATAATTATATGCATATTCTCATCAGAAATGGGTTTAATATGTTGCTATGTATATTTATAAACAATATTCCACCAATAATCCCCATGCAGAAAAATAATTATATGCATTTTCATATCAGAAATAGATTTAATATGTTGCTATGTATATTTATAAACAATATTCCACCAATAATCCTCATGTAGAAATATAATTATATGCATATTCTCATCAAAAATGGGTTTAATATGTTGCTATGTATATTTATAAACAATATTCCACCAATAATCCCCATGTAGAAAAATAATTACATGCATATTCATATCATAATAGGGTTAAATATGTTGCTATGTATATTTATAAACAATATTCCACCAATAATCCCCATGTAGAAAAATAATTATATGCATTTTCATATCAGAAATAGATTTAATATGTTGCTATGTATATTTATTAACAATATTCCACCAAAAATCCCCATGTAGAAATATAATTATATGCATATTCTCATCAGAAATGGGTTTAATATGTTGCTATGTATATTTATAAACAATATTCCACCAATAATCCCCATGTAGAAAAATAATTACATGCATATTCATATCATAAATGGGTTAAATATGTTGCTATGTGTATTTATAAACAATATTCCACCAATAATCCCCATGTAGAAATATAATTATATGCATTTTCATATCCGAAATAGGTTTAATATGTTGCTATGTATATTTATAAACAATATTCCACCAATAATCCCCATGTAGAAATATAATTATATGCATATTCTCATCAAAAATGGGTTTAATATGTTGCTATGTATATTTATAAACAATATTCCACCAATAATCCCCATGTAGAAAAATAATTACATGCATATTCATATCATAAATGGGTTAAATATTTTGCTATGTATATTTATAAACAATATTCCACCAATAATCCCCATGTAGAAAAATAATGATATGCATTTTCATATCAGAAATAGGTTTAATATGTTGCTATGTATATTTATTAACAATATTCCACCAAAAATCCCCATATAGAAATATAATTATATGCATATTCTCATCAGAAATGTGTTTAATATGTTGCTATGTATATTTATAAACCATGAGAAATAATAATTCTACATATTCCCATCAAATACAGGTCAAATGTAATTTTTACATTACTTCTGTATCCTGTTGTACAGCTGTATATATATCAGCAAGTGAAGAGTTAAACATTAGCAACTGCTTCTTGCAACATTGTATCAAGCACAAAACGCAGGTGCTAGCAGTTATCTGGGCTGATCCCGCTAACACTGCGTTTTTGGGAACCCTAAACTGCTAGGGACGCTAGTATAGATCTGATCGGATCAGATATTGATCCGTTCAGATACTATACCACTATGGGAGGTGTGTGCTGCGTGCGTGGGTGTTAGCGGTACTGGCGCTAACCTGACGCTGCCTGGGGCGACGCAGACCCTATCTGACCCTAAAACCTAACTTATATCACCGCCGGGCGATCAGGGGGCTAAACCTTTATTAGGTAATAAACGGCAGGTACCTTGACACTATAAAACACGAACTAACCAGCGTCACCTGTAACAGTTATATGGTGATCACTGGTGAAAAGGTTAACTAGGGGGCAATCAAGGGGTTAAAACCTTTATTAGGTAATATATAGGGGTCCCTGATGCTATAAAACGCTGACGGCGAACCTAAATATTTACCACCCTAACAAGCGTCACCTGTGACACTAATACAGCGATCAGAAAAACGATTGCTTAGTGACACTGCCGACGGGGGGTGATCAAGGGGTTAAAACTTTATTAGGGGGGGTTAGGGGGGTATCCTAGACCTAAAGGGGGCTACCACTAACTGCCCTACCACACTAACTGTCACAAACTGACACCAATGCAGTAATCAGAAAAAAAAAACTGCTTGGTGTCAGTGTGACGGGGGGGTGATTAGGGGGGGGGGATCAGAGGGTGATCGGGGGGTGATAGGGGTGTAAAGTATGCCTGGTGTGTTTTACTGTGTGTGTAGTGTTTGTGCACTCACATCGATGTCTTCTTTCCTCGTCGCCGGAACGGAAAATTCCGAGCTGAGGAGCGATGACATCACTTCCTCTGCCGCTGTTTACTATACAGCAGCAGAGGAAGAATCTCATTGGCTGGGAGCGATCGCGAGGGGGTGGCCACGAATGGATGGCCTCCCCCTCACCTCTGATCGCTCCAGGACAGAGGCCGACCGCCTCGGGCACCGGGGGGTTCCGATCGGACCCCCCGCCCGCGGGAGGCAAGTAACGTACTTTGCCTGCCCGTGCCATTCTGCCGCAGTATATCTGCATGAGGCGGTCGGCAAGTGGTTAAGCCCAGCTCCCTAAACCCCTCCCAGCTCTGAGGAAACTAGCGTGGAACGCATCAGCATGTCAGAAGGGGGATTGCCTGTTTGCTGCACATGTGAAGCAGAAAAATGGCAGAGGAACGACAGCTTCTAATCCAATGACTGGAATCAACAAACCTGCATGAACGGCACTTTATAAACAGCCAAAACCTCAAGGCATCAGGACATCAGCTCATTCTGAGCATGTTCCAATCTGGACAGATGGTTAGAGGTACAGGGAAGTGACCGGGATATATGACATGGTGAGAGTGTCTTGAACTAAGTCTATTTACACAGTTGTGTTTGTTCCTGTCCCCGTTTTTCTGCCTCCCTATCTGATGGCCTTTGAAGATGTATCCATACTGTTAAAGTGACTCTATGCCTAAGTCTGTTCCGTCTGATTATTTCAGCCTCAATATAAGCACCTCTCTGCTTTACCAGGTGCAATCTGTCCAGAGCTACTCAAATCCAAAAGGGACTGATAACCATCCATTTGTGGACAGTAATATGATACCCTGTGTCCTTTGAGTATATGACAGCAACAAACTCACCAACCCATCCAATACCATCCATATTTATGTGGGTTTTTTTGATTATTATTATACTATTTTTTGTCTATAACTAAGCTGCTCTGTAACTGCATCAGTATTCTAATTTTGGCTCCTGAGAACTGAGCTTCATACCACTATATATGCAATTACGGGTGCTAATGTTTGACTAAAGTGATTGTGACGTGGGTATTGTGAATGTGTGTGTGAATGGTATGTGCAGCTGCGATTCCCCTCCTTTTTAATATATGACAACGTTGTCCTATTTTTAAACTACCTGTGAGGTAAATCACTAGTCTTATTTCATTAATTGTGTGGTTTTTCAATTTAATAAAACTTTTTGAATCAATCACAGTGTCCTAGCAGTGGTCCTCTTAGAAGAACTATATTCTCTCTTTTTTGTTATATGCGTCTTAGAGTCGCTAGGACTGCGTCTTTTTGGTTATATCATCTAGATGAAAGATTGATAAATTACATATTTCTTCTTATTATTACAATGGATAATTAACGGTTTGATCCAGGCAATCAATTTGTATTTTTTTCTAATGTGATTGCTGCCAGCACTATTTAGAGCATGTCCACAAGTGACTCTATATTAACACAAATTTATAACACAATGTCAGTGCAGCGCAACCATCAAAAATAAAATGGTAAAATCAAATCATTTATAATAATAATTCTAAACATAAGTCCAATGTAATCAGTATCATAAACAGTCCCCACTGTGGATGTCTATTCCTCCTATGTGATAACTCCACGTGACAGTTCAAAATAATCCAGTGCGTTCAGTGACCACCACCAATAGACAAAATGCCTGCTCACTTCCCAGCTATGACCCTATTACAGAGTCAAAATCACCTGATACGATGTCTTTTGGGATGATGTTGGAACACTCCTGCAGAGAACGCCTTTGAACCACATTATTTCACTTCTAAAAACTAGATCATTCATGCATGACCATAAAAACAAAATGGAAAACCATAGTGCTCTACAAATTATTTATTAAAATCAGAACATGGGATTAAAAACACTTACATGAATGAATAATGAGTATATCATCAGCTCACCACATTGATACACAAATACAAATGTCCTGGCTTCTCCCACCTGTACGCGTTATGCCCCTTTGTAGGGCTTCTTCATGACCAGGGCATTTTATGCTATTCAGCACTGTGCTACTTTAACTGGCAATTACATTCAACACTGTACGCAAATGAAAATTATATATATTTTTTTCACACAATTAGAGCTTTCTTTTGGTGGTATTTGATCACCACTGAGTCTTTTATTTTCTATTATATAAAGGAAAAAAAAACAATATTTTATACTTTCTGTCAACATATCCAATATTATCCCAACTTTGCAGGGAGAAAGAAACAGCCAGATTGCTGTTCCCTGTACACAGAGTTCGGTGTTTTTGTAAACACCGAACTCTGTGTGTGTGTGATTGGACACAGCTGATCAGCTAATTTCAGCTGAAATAATTGGCTAAAATCAGCTGCCAAAGTTGTTGGCAGGGAGCACGCACATAACTAAACCCGGAAGTACCTGCCACCCACTCGCAGTATATTTACTGTGAGCAATCGGCAGGTGGTTAAAAAGCACAAAAATACAGAAAGGAGCCCGGACCAAAAACAAATGAAAGTATTCAATGTCATTTTAATTGTTTGTGAATAATTTATATAAAACCAATGCATTTTAAGAGCAACATCACTATCCATTCATCAGGGCTCAACACAAGATAAAACTTTAGGAAATTTTCAACAGAAAACCATGATTTTACAGATCTATTTTTAAAGCAGTATTAAACTCTCATAATGTAGTAGTAAGATTTCCATTAAGGAGTGTTTAATACTGCTGGGCTGCCACCATTACCAACTCATGCTATCTCTGCTGGCCTGCCTCCATTTCCAGCTCCTGACACCTCTCCTGGCCTTCTACCATTAGGGCTCTTGTATACTAAACAGCTGAGCCTGTTCAGTATAATTCCCAACTTATTTAATCCACCCAGGTAGCCCAGGTGCAGCGTACTGTCAGCTCCTATCACCTCTGCTGGCCTGCCTCCTTTACAAAGCTTTTGTCACTATTTCCTGCCATCATCATCAGATCCTGCAACCTCTTCTGGCCTGCTGCTGCCATTATTAACAGCTCCTGACACTTTCCCTCTCCTGCTACCACTACCAGCCTCTGCCACCACTGCTGGACTGCCACCATTACCAGCGCTTAGCTCCTCTCCTAGACTGCCACCAGTTTCAGCTCTTACCACTTCTGCTGGATGGTCACCATTATTAGCTCCTGCCACATCTGCTGGATGGTCAGCATTAGCTACCGCCATCATTACCATACCCCATGGCCTCTGTTGGCCACCCTCTGTTACCAGCTCTTTCCAGGTCTGCTGGTCTGCCACAGCCACTATTAACTGCCACTGTTACCATTTCCAGCCAGATCTGATGGATTCCACCATTATTAGCCTCTGCAACCTCTCCTTGCCTGCCATTGTTACAATCTCTTGTCACTTTTGCTGGACTGCCAACATTACCATTAAACCCTCTGTCATGGGTGGTAGCATCAAGGTTATGGACAATTAACAATACAAATCAATGTGCCTAGAAATTCTTCACAATTCTGGTACCAGAAGATTCCGCCCTCAGTGGCTGAACGTTACAAATCAGAATTTTGTTTTTTATAGATGCAGAATTCAATCACAATGTAAATTCAAAAGAAAAATTATACTTTCTTAGGATAAAGTTTTCTGTTACATACACATTGTATGCAGTTCCTAAAACACACAAACGTCTGGCCAAACCCACCTAGTAATCCAGTCTCTATAGACTCTGAGATAAGAAGTCTGATGAGCATACAAGTCAATTGATTGACACTCATTTAAGGCCCCATGTGACCAGCCAATCTTTTCATGTCAAAGACACAATTATATTTTTGCTGATCTCTCATGGGTTACAAGTCATAAAGAAGACCTGGTTGTTAGTAAATGATTTAGAAATTCTCTATATGAGCATAGGTGTGCACAGCCTACTGTATTAAGGTGTGCACCCCAAAGCTCAAACACATATATGTGTGTGTGCATTTGTATATATACTGATGGTGTCAGTAAAGCAATGGACAGTGTCATTAGGGCAGAGATTGGTGTCAATAGGGCAGTGGACGGTGTCAGTAGTTTTTATTTTTTAATTTTTTTACAATTGTATTTTTTGAACAATCTTTTTACTTTTTTTCTGGAAGGCTTTTGGTGAAATATCAGGGGTCTAAAAAGGGGGATTCTGCGCCACACAGGCAGGCATGGACTGGCCATCGGGACTACCGGGAGTTTCCCGGTGGGCCGATGGCTCAGTGGGCCAGTCAGGTGCAGTCCTGGAGCCGCTTCTCTCTGAGAGTGAGTGATCACGATTTCACTGCTGTCAGGAGGAGCTGCTTCTGTCACTAGCTGGAGAGAGCATTAGGTGTTATGCTACCTCCAGCCTGCAGGGGGAGATAGACAGCTGGCAGACTTTCCTTCCTCTCTCCCCTTAGCACTTGTTATCACATGACTGGAGAGAGGAACGAGAAGCTGCCTTCAAAACGGTGAGTACATGGGGGAGGGGGAGGATAGGGAGGACTCTCTGATGTGAAGGGGACTTCTAATGGGGACTCTGATGTGAAGGGGACTTCTGATGGGGACTCTCTGATGTGAAGGGGACTTCTGATGGGGACTCTGATGTGAAGGGGACTGCTGGTGGGGACTCTGATGTGAAGGGGACTGCTGGTGGGGACTCTGATGTGAAGGGGACTGCTGGTGGGGACTCTGATGTGAAGGGGACTTCTGATGGGGACTCTCTGATGTGAAGGGGACTTCTGATGGGGACTCTGGTGTGAAGGGGACTGCTGGTGGGGAATCTGATGTGAAGGGGACTGTTGGTGGGGACTCTCTGATGTGAAGGGGCTTCTGATGGGGACTCTGATGTGAAGGGGACTTCTGATGGGGACTCTCTGATGTGAAGGGGCTTCTGATGGGGACTCTGATGTGAAGGGAACTTCTGATGGGGACACTCTGATGTGAAGGGGACTGCTGATGGGGACTCTGATGTAAAGGGGACTTCTGATGGGGACTCTCTGATGTGAAGGGACTTCTTATGGGGACTCTGATGTGAAGGGGACTGCTGGTGGGGACTCTGATGTGAAGAGGACTTCTGATGGGGACTCTGATGTGAAGGGAACTGCTGGTGGGGACTCTGATGTGAAGGGGACTGCTGGTGGGGACTCTGATGTGAAGGGGACTGCTGGTGGGGACTCTCTGATGTGAAGGGGCTTCTGATGGGGACTCTGATGTGAAAGGGACTTCTGATAGGGACTCTGATGTGAAGGGGACTGCTGGTGGGGACTCTGATGTGAAGGGGACTGCTGGTGGGCACTCTGATGCGAAGGGGACTTCTGATGTGAAGGGGTTTCTGATGGGGACTCTGATGTGAAGGGGACTTCTGATGGGGACTCTCTGATGTGAAGGGGACTGTTGGTGGGGAATCTGATGTAAAGAGGACTTCTGATGGGGACTCTCTGATGTGAAGGGACTTCTTATGGGGACTATCTGATGTGAAGGGACATCTTATGGGGACTCTGATGTGAAGGGGACTTCTGATGGGGACACTCTGATGTGAAGGGGACTTCTGATGGGGACTCTCTGATGTGAAGGGGACTGCTGGTGGGGACTCTCTGATGTGAAGGGGACTGCTGGTGGGGACTCGCTGATGTGAAGGGGACTGCTGGTGGGGACTCTGATGCAAAGGGGACTTCTGATGGGAACTCTCTTATGTGAAGGGACTTCTTATGGGGACTTTGATGTGAAGGGGACTGCTGGTGGGGACTCTGATGTGAAGGGGACTTCTGATGGGGACTCTGATGTGAAGGGGACTTCTGATGGGGACTCTGATGTGAAGGGGACCGCTGGTGGGGACTCTGATGTGAAGGGGACTGCTGGTGGGGACTCTCTGATGTGAAGGGACTTCTTATGGGGACTCTCTGATGTAAGGGGACTGCTGGTGGGGACTCTGATGTGAAGGGGACTGCTGGTGGGGACTCTGATGTGAAGGGGACTTCTGATGGGGACTCTCTGATGTGAAGGGGACTTCTGATGGGGACTCTGATGTGAAGGGGACTGCTGGTGGGGAATCTGATGTGAAGGGGACTTCTGATGTGAAGGGGTTTCTGATGGGGACTCTGATGTGAAGGGGACTTCTGATGGGGACTCTCTGATGTGAAGGGGACTGCTGGTGGGGACTCTGATGTGAAGGGGACTTCTGATGGGGACTCTCTGCTGTGAAGGGGACAGCTGGTGGGGAATCTGATGTGAAGGGGACTTCTGATGGGGACTCTCTAATGTGAAGGGACTTCTTATGGGGACTCTCTGATGTGAAGGGACGTCTTATGGGGACTCTGATGTGAAGGGGACTTCTGATGGGGACTCTTTGATGTAAGGGGACTGCTGGTGGGGACTCGCTGATGTGAAGGGGACTGCTGGTGGGGACTCTCTAATGTGAAGGGGACTGCTGGTGGGGACTCTGATGTGAAGGGGACTGCTGGTGGGGACTCTCTGATGTGAAGGGGACTTCTGATGGGGACTCTGATGTGAAGGGGGCTTCTGATGGGGACTCTGATGTGAAGGGGGCTTCTGATGGGGACTCTGATGTGAAGGGGGCTTCTGATGGGGACTCTGATGTGAAGGGGACTTCTGATGGGGACTCTCTGATGTAAGGGGGGGCGCTGTTGGGGACATTCAAAATTAAAGTTGGCCGGTCATGATGAAGTCCAGGGCCAAATTTTTGTCCCAGTCCAGTCCTGCACACAGGGTGAATAGGGTGTGCCCAGGCACACCTGGCACACCCTGTGTGCACACCTATGTATATGAGGCAATTCCACATGATGAAGTCTTGCAGATGGTGCAGGGACAAAGTTTAGAACACTGGAAGTATAATTGATTTGTGGTTAACCTTTTGGAGTTTATACTAAAACAAAATATTTTTGTTTTTGCAGGTTCACACTACCTGCAGACGCAGGGTGTCCTCATGGTTACCTGCCGTGCCTGGTCTTACATCACCAGTCCCAATGTGGTCCTGTCAATGTACCAGTTCCTTGTGGAGGCTTGGCTCGGGTACATAGACAATTTATTTCGTAGTATGAGATGCGAATCGAGTTTATGAATTGCCTTAATTCCAATGGCTACAACCTTAAAGTGGTTTTAAAGTTAAAAAGGTTTTTTTTTTACCTTAATGCATTCTATGCATTAAAAAACCTTCTAGTTGGTGTTCCTCCCCCTCTCCCTAAATACTTACCTTAGTCCTACATCAATCCTGCGCTTGTCGAGGCTGAGTTCAGCCCTTCCTTCCTCTGAGCTGGCCACTCAGCTGTCTCTCCACAGTGACTCACCTGTTGATGATATCCTGCTCGTCAGTCCTGCCTACTTAAGCCATCCAGCCCAGATGATCTCTGCCTTTGCCTTGGTCAACATCACAGAGACTATCTCCTGCGTTCCTGTTAAAGATCTGCTTGGCTGACATTCCTTCTGGCTCCAGATCCTGCTTGCTTTTCCACTACATTGATCTCTGGCTTCCTGACTTTCTGGCTTGTCTGACTATCTGTTCTGGTTACCGAATTTTGGCTATGTTTTGACTATGTTTTAGTTACATAGTAGGTGAGGTTGAAAAAAGACACAAGTCCATCAAGTCCAACCTATGTGTGTGATTATATCTCAGTATTACATTGTATATCCCTGTATGTTGTGGTCATTCAGGTGCTTATCTAATAGGTTTTTTGAAACTATTGATGCTCCCCGCTGAGACCACCGCCTGTGGAAGGGAATTCCACATCCTTGCCGCACTTACAGTAAAGAACCCTCTACGTAGTTTAACGTTAAACCTCTTTTCTTCTAATTGTGGCCACGTGTCTTGTTAAACTCCCTTCCGCGCAAAAGTTTTATCCCCCACCAGTACGGTATTTAAATATATATATAAATTGAAATCATATCCCCTCTCAAGCTTCTGTTCTTCAGAGAGAATAAGTTCAGTGCTCACAACCTTTCCTCATAACTAATATCCTCCAGACTACCCACCTCTAACCATTCCAAGTTTGTTCTATTTACTTTTATTATTAAAGAAGTGTGATTTAACCATACTTCCGTCTCTGTCTGATTTATGGTTTCTGACAGTAGGCGAAGGCCATGAATTCAGAAGATGCAGTCAATCCACTTGTTGGTAATATATTTTCCAGATTGGATGAGCAGGATCACCGCATGGATCAGTTTGCCATGGCATTACAAATGCTCCTGAGTCACACGGCTCATCTGGAATCTCCCACTGTGGCTGCTCCGGTACAACCTGTGTTGCAGGCCGCCCCTGCTGCTGCTCCAGTCTCTGTGCAGGCACCCGCCTCGAGTATTACCTCTATAAGTGGTATGTCTGGTTCCGCTCCACTTTCCCAGCGATTTGACGATGATCAAGTCCAATGCAGAGGGTTTCTCAACCAGGTTGAGATATACTTTGAGATGCTGCCCCAGGTGTTTCCCACGGATAGAAGCAAAGTAGGTCTCATGATATCTTTGCTTTCTGAGAGACCCTTGGCCTGGGCAAAACTTCTATGGGAGACGCAAAAACCTGTTGTCTTGAGATACCTTGCATTTGCGGCTTCTTTTAAAAGGGTATTTTACGTTCTCGCATGCTCCTCTTCTGCTGCCAAGTGTCTCATGTCCATCAAACAGTATGGGAACTGTTGCTGATTACGCCATTGAATTCCGTACTCTAGCAGCAGAGGTTGCTTGGAACAAATTAGGCCCTTGTGGCTGCTTTTCTCATGGTCTCTCGGATACCATCAAGGATGAGATAGCAGCCCAAGATATACCCACTGAGCTGGAGAAGTTGATCACGTTTGCCGTTCCCATTGACTCCAGACTCAGAGAAAGACTCTCTTTTTTAAGGAGCGCTTGTGGAAGTGTCCTGTACATTTGTCTCTGAGCTGTCCCACCCTTGCCTCCCTCACCTCCCATGCCTCCTGGTACCGAGTCGGTCAGTGAAAGTGAACCCATGCACTTAGGCTTCACGTGTATCTCTGCGGATGAGAGAAACCTTAGGAGGAGGGAGAGATTTTGCCTTTATTGTGGCCAGGCGGGTCACTTTTTGAAGTCTTGTCCTACCCATCCAGGGAACGCTCGAACCTTAAGGTCCAGT
Organism: Aquarana catesbeiana; assembly: GCF_042186555.1. NCBI lineage: Eukaryota > Metazoa > Chordata > Amphibia > Anura > Ranidae > Aquarana > Aquarana catesbeiana. The sequence continues at coordinate 490,206,915 of NC_133325.1, forward strand.
CATGGACAGACCTTAGGTGGCATTAATTCATCCCCTACTTTCGGTTACCCTTTCTTGGGCTGAGTTGTCCGTCAAGATACAGGCTCTAATCGACTCTGGGGCTGCAGGCCTGTTCATTGATGCTGCCTTTTTATCGAAGCACTCGATTCCGCTGCAGCTGAGTGACACTCCACTTGCCATTGAGGCTCTTGACAGGAGACCTCTACAGCCTGCCCATGTGACTTATGAGACTGTTCTGTTGTCCATGGCTGTAGGGGCTCTTCACCATGAGATAACCCAATTCCAAGTTATTTCCTCACCTAAGCTTCCGCTGGTTATTGGTTATCCTTGGTTACAGAGGCACAACCCCTCTCTTGATTGGCTCCATGCTGAGGTTCTCTCCTGTCGCCACAATGCAGTAAGACATGCTTTCAGAAGGTAGCCAAGGTCCTGTGCACCTCTTCACTCTCCTCCCTGCTGGAGGAATACTGCGATTTTAGCGATGTCTTTGACAAAGGTCAAGCCAGTAGTTTGCCTCCACACCGGTCATATGATTGTGCAATTGACCTTCAACCTGGTGCCATACCCCCTCGTGGCTGGGTTTACCCTTTGTCGGTCTTGGAGGATAAGGCCATAGAGGAGTATGGTGCAGACGCACTTTATCAAGGTTTCATCTGCAAATCCTGCTGGTGCTGGTTTCTTCTTTGTGAAGAAGAAGAGTGGTGAACTGAGACCTTGTTTTGATTATAGGGATCTCAATCATTTCATGATTAAGAATGTCTATCCGATTCCTTTGATTACGGAGTTATTTGAGTGCCTCAAAGAGAGCAACGGTTTTCACAAAGCTAGATTTGAGAGGAGCATACAATCTCGTGGGGATTAAGGAGGGCGACGAGTGGAAAACTGCGTTTAATACCAGAACAGGCCATTATGAGTACCTTGTAAAGCCTTTTGGCCTTTGTAACGCCCTGGCAGTTTTTCAGGAATTTATTAACAATGTCCTCCGAGATTTTTCAGTTATGTGTGGTGGTTTATCTTGAATATATCCTCATATTTTTCAAGTCCCTGGATAGTCACCACACAGATGTCTGTCGTGTGCTTCAAAAACTAAGAGATAACAATCTCTATTGTAAATTGGAGAAATGCGAATTGCACAGTGAACAGGTTAAATTCCTGGGTTATGTCATTTCCACTGCTGGTTTTTCGATGGACCCAGAGAAACTTTCAGCAGTCCTACAGTGGCCTTGACCTGTGGGTTTACGTCCTCTGCAGCATTTTCTTGGCTTTGCCAACTATTATCGGAAGTTTATTTATAACTTCTCGTCTCTGGTCAAGCCCCTAACTGATATGACCAGAAAGATGGTAAACCACAGCGTTGGTCTCCTGAGTCCATTAAGGCCTTTGAGAGTCTCAAGGCTGCCTTTGTTTCTGCTCCTGTGTTGGCACATGCTGATCCTATGTTACCTTTTATCCTTGAGGTTGATGCTTCTGAGACTGGAGTTGGCACCCTTCTGTCTCAACATTCTACCTGCTGAGAGCGCTATGCATCCTTGTATCTACTTTTCCAAAAAATTGTCACCTGCGGAGTGCAATTACGAGATTGGTGACTAGGGATGGGCCGAAAACCCCCCTGTTCGGTTCGCACTAGAACATGCGAACAGGAAAAAAGTTTGTTCGAACACGCGAACACCGTTAAAGTCTATGGGACACGAACATGAATAATCAAAAGTGCTAATTTTAAAGGCTTATATGCAAGTTATTGTCATAAAAAGTGTTTGGGGACCTGGGTCCTGCCCCAGGGGACATGGATCAATGCAAAAAAAAGTTTTAAAAACAGCCGTTTTTTTCAGGAGCAGTGATTTTAATAATGCTTAAAGTCAAACAATAAAAGTGTAATATCCCTTTAAATTTCGTAGCTGGGGGGTGTCTATAGTATGCCTGTAAAGGGGAGCATGTTTCCCATGTTTAGAACAGTCTGAAAGCAAAATGACATTTCAAAGGAAAAAAGTCATTTAAAACTACTCGCGGCTATTGCATTGCCGGTCCGACAATACACATAGAAGTTCATTGATAAAAACAGCATGGGAATTCCCCACAGGAGAACCCAGAACCAAAATTAAAAAAAAAAATGACGTGGGGGTCCCCCTAAATTTCATACCAGACCCTTATCCAAGCACGCAACCTGGCAGGCCGCAGGAAAAGAGGGGGGATGAGAGAGCGCCCCCCCTCCTGAACCGTACCAGGCCACATGCCCTCAACATTGGGAGGGTGCTTTGGGGTAGCCCCCCAAAACACCTTGTCCCCATGTTGATGAGGACAAGGGCCTCATCCCCACAACCCTGGCCGGTGGTTGTGGGGGTCTGCAGGCGGGCGGCTTATCGGAATCTGGAAGCCCCCTTTAACAAGGATACCCACAGATCCCGGCCCCCCCCCCGTGTAAAATAGTAAGGGGGTACAAAAGTACCTCTACCATTTCACAAAAAAACTGTCAAAAATGTTAAAAATGACAAGAGACAGTTTTTGATAATTCCTTTATTTAAATGCTTCTTCTTTCTTCTAATTTCCTTCATCTTCTTCTTCTTCTTCTGGCTCTTCTGGTTCTTCCTCCGGCGTTCTCGTCCAGCATCTCCTCCGCGGCGTCTTCTATCTACTTCTCCTCGGGCCGCTCCGCACCCATGGCATGGGGGGAGGCTCCCGCTCTTCTCTTCATCTTCTTCTCTTCTTCATCTTCTTCTTCATCTTCTTCTCTTCTTCTCTTCTTCATCTTCTTCTCCGGGCCGCTCCGCATCCATGCTGGCATGGAGGGAGGCTCCCGCTGTGTGACGACGTCTCCTCTTCTGACGGTTCTTAAATAATGGGGGGCAGGGCCACCCGGTGACCCCGCCCCCCTCTGATGCACGGTGACTTGATGGGACTTCCCTGTGACATCACGGGGAATGCCACAGGGAAGTCCCGTCATGTCCCGTGCGTCAGAGGGGGGTGGGGTCACCAGGTGGCCCCGCCCCCCGTTATTTAAGAACCGTCAGAAGAGGAGACGCCGTCACACAGCAGGAGCCTCCCTCCATGCCAGCATGGATGCGGAGCGGTCCGGAGAAGAGAAGAAGAGTAGAAGAAGATGAAGAGAAGAGCGGGAGCCTCCCCCCATGCCATGGGTGCGGAGCGGCCTGAGGAGAAGAAGATAAAAGATGCCGTGGAGGAGATGCTGGATGAGAACGCCGGAGGAAGAACCAGAAGAGCTAGAAGAACCAGAAGAAGAAGAAGAAGATGAAGGAAGATAGAAGAAAGAAGAAGCATTTAAATAAAGGAATTGTCAAAAACTGTCTCTTGTCATTTTTAACATTTTTGACAGTTTTTTAGTGAAATGGTAGGAGTACTTTAGTGATCTGTGTTGTGAGTCGATAAACATCTGACCAGAAGTGGGATAGAATGAGGCTATGCCACCATTTCAGTAGATATGAACCAGATATGTCTGCATCTCCAGCATCTGTTAGAATTTGTAAGTGAAATTGTATGTGCAATAGCATCTGTTTCAAATTTTATATCCATTTTCTTGGGTTAGGGCATTCATATCTCTTTCCTAAATCCTCATTGGAGAGTGTGAGTGATGTCAGTAGTGAATAGACAATGGAGATGAGATGTCTTTGTCATCTGATCCATTAGGTAGCCTATGTTGGTTCTATACTGAAATATACACTATATTATCAAAAGTATTGGGACACCTGCCTTTACATGCACTTGAACATTAATGGCATCCCAGTCTTAGTTCGCAGGGTTCAATATTGAGTTGGTATACCCTTTGCAGCTATAACAGCTTCAACTCTTTTGGGAAGGCTATCCATAAGGTTTAGGAGTGTGTCTATGGGAATGTTTGACCCTTCTTCCCTTTACTGGAATGAAGGGGCCAAGCCCAACCGCTAAAAAACAACCAAACACCATAATCCCCTCTCTACCAAATGATTGTTTGATGATGAGTGTTAACAGCTGAGATGTTTTGGAAAAGTGTGCTTGCTAGGCTACCATCTTGTCTAACAGAGACCTTTACATCAAGAAAGATAATTTGTGTCTGGTCATATATCGCTGTGAACTTCAAGTGGTTGTAAAGTAAGACATTTGACTTTTTCTACAAGAAACTCATTTCAAATCTACATCACTTCCACAAATTCCCACAAGGTACTATTCCTTCTGGTTTATGAGTAATAATCCCAAGAGTAAGTCGATGGGAGTAGCGATTGGTAAACACTCCTCGATCCCAATCTCTGATGTTCAGGAGCTTATTGGCCCTGAGGATAGGTACATTTTTGTAAAATGTAAAATCTTTCACTAGTTATTCACATTGGCAAATTTCTATGAGCCAAATCAAGGACACACGATTATGTTAACTTAAGCAAGCTTAGAGAATTTCAAGAGGGCTCAATGATTCTGAGGGGTGACTTGAACATAACCTTGGATCTCTTAATGGATAATTCAACAGGTAAATCACAAATTTCTTACTTGCTTTTGAATAGACTGAAGCTTTGTTTCATTCACTCAAATTAGTGGATGTTTGGCGCATTCTACATCCCTTGGATAAAGAATACACATGGTATTCAGCTTCTTATAATACTTACAGCAGGATAGACTGCTTTCTAATCTCTCATCGCATGTTAGACTGGAAACCAAGGTCTGCGATAGGTATACAAATGTGGCCAGATCACTCCCCATTATATTTCTCAGTGAAACTTCAAAATATATGTAAATCCAAACCTACATGGAGGCTAAAAGAGAATTTATTAAAGGATTCAATAACAAAGCAAGCAATAGTAGAGACAGTTTCAGCTTTTTTGTTAGACCATACGAATGATAAAACAGGATCTACGATAAAGTGGGAGGCATTGAAGTGTGTACTGAGAGGAGTATTGATCTCCCACGGTGCTAGATTGCAGAGAGAAAGGGCCTCTATAATAACTGCTTTATTCAAGGAAATTCATGAATTAGAACTAAAACATAAATTAAATATAGATGCTTCCACTTTTCAACTTCTTCAACAAAAGCGGGATGAACTATGCTCCCTGCTTGATTTAAATATAGGGAATGCCCACAACAAGTTCTTTATGAATATGGTAACAAATCCAGTAAAGCTCTAGCATTCTCCATTTCTAAAAAACAATCTGGGCACTATATTTCAAAGATTCACTGTCCACAGCAAGTCCAAACACACATAACAAACCAAGTTTAGCGCTGTCCCCACTATACCTATTCAAACAGTAAACAGTCTGTATGTATATTCCTCGCTTAAGGTGTTGCAGCTCTCCCAAAAGTCAACTGGGTGGTAGACATGATTCTGAAAATATATAAAGACAAGAGAGAGCGCACGCCAGCCCTAGTGTATTATCGTTTAATAGATGAATATAAGTGTATAAAAATGAGAGTTGCACTCACAAACATCCAGCGTTAAATGGCATAAACAGCTCCATAATAGCCTCCTCTCCTGGTCTGTAGAGATCAGTTAGCTCACAGCAACTAGCAGTATGGTAAGGTGTTTCAATAAGCACAGACTGCCTGCTTCCTTGTAATACACACCGCCCAAAGCACTTGCATGGACTAGCTGGCGCTGCGTGACGTCACTCATGGCCGGGGAGGGGATGCACAGTCATCCAGCTGACTCCTCTCGCAAGCTTCATGCAGTTGCTAGGACAACATGTTTTGGAGGCGTGACCTCCTTCAGGTAACGCCCTCATCTCCTCTAGTGATAATATATGCTCAAACCCCCCGCCTCTCCGATCTATGAACCAATGGCATCATAACAGACCAGGAGCACGGAGTACACAGCAAGAGATATCTACAAGACGGAGGGGGTTATATAGCAACAGAATCCTAAAATGGTGTTTAGTACAAATAAACATAGAGAATTAGCACTATCTTTAATGTAAATCTAAATAAAAAGAATTCTTGTCATATGTAATTAAAACTTATTTAAAAAGTACTTATGTGAACAGTACTATAAAATATACTATAAAATATACACTATATATTAGTTAAATTTCATCAACAACAGAAAATCACGCTGCGAGGGATACACTATATATTAGTTAATATCATCAACAACAGAAAATCATGCTGCGAGGGCCTCGTACACGCTTCGGAACAAATAGCTTCTACTTTCCATCACTACTATTCTTCACTCTATAACTTAAGGGACCCAAATATAGCTAATTTAGACAGTTTTAATTACTCTCAACTTTCTGATTATATTAAGCATACAGCTTTACCATGTATAACAGGGGTCAAAAGGCTTTTCGCCTCTTGCTCTTTTTCATTAGAAGAAATTAATCAGGCAATAAAATATTTAAAACAAGGTAAAAGCCCGGGACCAGATGGGTTCTCAGAGGCCTTCTATAAGCAGTATTGTGACGCTTTTAGTCCTGTTCTTTGTGGCATTTATAATGAAATTAACTCAGACTGCCCATTTACCAAGCAAACACAGGAGGCACAAATCACACTTATTTTAAAAACAGAAAAATATCCTGCTTAATGTTATAGCTACAGGTCCATTTCATTGATAAATGTGGACATGCAAATTTTTGCAAATACTTTAGCTATGCGCCTTCAAATCGTTATTCTTTCCTTAATAGGTTTACATCAAGTGGGGTTTGTTCCAAATAGAGAAGCCCAGGACAATATCTTAAAGACACGTTTTTTGATACAATATGCCCAGAAAACCAAGATACCACTTTGCCTCCTCTCATTAGATGTGGAGAAGGCCTTTTATTGTTTGGATTGGAGGTTCATGGTAGCAGCTTTGAAACAAGAAGGTTTCCCGGAGAAATTTATACAAAAAATAATGGGCTTATATACTGCTCCTTCAGGTTTCCCCATGGGGTTTTATTGCCAGCAAAAATTCATTCAAAGAAGTTTTTCTTTCTTTCTTAAAATATATAAATTTTATTGAGTAAAAATACAAAAAAGGACATTAGTGTATTAAAACATGGGCTCTAGACATAAAGATAAAATATGTACATAGTAACACAGCCGTAAGTGCACATAGAAAAACATAGCATGATATACAAAAAATATTCATACTATGCACCCCAACCCCGATGCGTTTCGACCTTATAAGTAAAGGTCTTCTTCTAGGGGAATACAGAAGGAGGAATTCTAAAAAGGAATGCATTGTAACAGTGAGATCATTTAAAGAAACAATACTATCAAAGACAATACATATTGATACTTGTACAAACAGTCATTATAGTTAAGATATGTTTACCACTAACGGCTGAGCAAAAAAATCCTCCCGATTGCTGTGCCTAGAAGCTGCCAAAGGATCTAACTGGTGCGGCGAGCACTCCTGTCTCACTGCGCGGAACGGAGGGGATGCACATAAAACAACCACCCCAAAGGCCCATAAGGCCCATGAGAGGCCACGTTGATGCCCAGCAACAAGAAGAGGGGACGGGGGCCAGGGGGCTGGGTGCCTTTTATACCTGGCCCCCCTCCCCATGGGGAAACCTTTCCATTTCATGTTTATTCGGGGTGTGCAGCACCTTTTGATCTCTTTAATAGCATTCCCATTCTTTTCTAGGGTTAACAGAATATTGTCCCGACCTGTTAACATTTATAACGGGACATGCCAGGGCTGCCCGTTATCACCATACCTATACATCTTGGCAATGGAACATGTGGCTATGGCTTTACGGTCTAATCCCTCTATTCACGGAGTTCAGGTTGGCATTAGCTCTTATAAATTAAGCATTTTTGCGGATGATCTACTTTAGATATATATAGATATATATATCTATATATCTATATACCCAAGAATAGCTTTTCCAAGCATTTTGCGTGAACTAGAGCAACTTGGACGTTACAGTAACTTTAAAGTAAATGTTACAAAATCTAGGTGCCTCAATATTACACTAGCGTTAACCGGGAAAGAAATATTGGAAACTAATTTCCAACTTCAGTGTGAACTTCATTCTTTTAAATACTTGGATGTTAATATTGCGTCTACAGAAGAAGAGATACATGAACTGAACTATCTGCCTATGCTGAACTCTGTGATTAATCAACTTCAACTCAGGACTAGGGGGAAAATCTCCTTGTTAGGGAGAATGGCGATATATAAAACTGATATTTTACCTAGTTTTTATTTCTATATTAAACACTACCTATAACACTCCCAAGGGCATTTTTCAATTCACTACGGTCTAGCTTTTTTAAGGTATCTATGGCCAAATTCCACATCTAGGCTTCGTGATGACATTTTAGTAAAGCGGAAAACGTAGGGGAGAACAGGATTACTGCATATGGATACCATTTATACCATATAGCATCTGTTCTAACCAGAATAGTGGATTGGTTTTACCATGGCAAAACTAAACAGTGGGTAACTATCGAGCAACAAATAACACCTATCCCTTTGACTGCCCTTTCCATGAATTATGCCTGAATCACGCCCCTGTAGACAAGCACTTTCACCTTTGACATTATCATTATTAAAAGTTTGGGATTCCACTATCCGAAAGTTTGATATCTCTTCAACCACTGACCCATTTACTTCAATGATGGGTAACCCTGAATTTCCGCTGGGACTATCTTCGACCAGGTTTCTAGGATGGACTACTTTGACCCCCTCACCAATTAAACAAGCGCTTACAACCAAGGTACTTCAATTGTTTAATACATTAGCAACTGCAGAATGTAATTATCTGGGTCATTGGTTACATTATTTTCAGCTTCACATTGTTATATAAAACTATTGAATAAGGGTCCACTCCATAGGGATTTAACTCCATTTGAATCCCTCTGTAATGGGCTCCGGGAGTGTCCATATTACATCAGAGATTGGGAGAGGGAATTGGGTCATAGTATTACCCCAGAAGATTGGAAAAAGTCATTTTGTCTAACCTTTAAATCTGGTTTTTCAACATATATACAAGAAAAGAATTATAAAATATTAACCAGGTGGTATAGATGCCCTGTGAAGCTTCATAAAATATCACCTAACTTTCCCAAATAGTGTTGGCGCTGTGGGGGGGGGGGATAAAGGCACAATGATCCACATATGGTGGACATGTCCCAGGATTATAACATTTTGGGAGACTGCCTTTAAAATTTGTTCTTATGTCATTGGCATGCAATATCAGAAAACTCCAGAAATGGCCTTATTGTCTATATATTCGGTCTCTAAGGGAGAGACCAAAAAGGGGCTTCTTCACTTTCTCCTCTCCGCAGCAAGAATAATCATACCTAGACACTGGAACACTGATGTGCCTCCTACAATTAAAGAGTGGATAATTGAGCTGAATCAACTAAAGAGAATAGAGGAACAAACGGCAAATATACATGAATGCTATACAAAGTACACGGCTGTATGGTCCCCCTGGGCTGCTGTTTTTGCGCTCTGGGATCTTTTTTATAAATAATTTTTTCTTACAATCAGTTTTTTTATTTTATGACGTGGCTCTGGTTTGGGGAGACGGTTTACCAGATGAGCTGTTGGAGAAATGAATAGACTTGGTTGATAATTTTTCCCCTCCTTTTTTTTTCTTGTTTTTGTTTTGTTTTGTTCTGTTTGTTTCTAATGTTTGGTTTGTTGTGCTTTGGGGTAGATTCCTGCCAAAGAGAAGTAATGGTCACCTAAGTATAAATGTTTTGTCTGAATAGGTGGCAATACATAACTATAAAGATCTACAAAACATTGGAAATGAATGTTTCTCTCAACCTTTGTTACTGTTTTGGTATAGGGGATCTAGGTGATCAAAATGATGTGCTTTAGTATGTAAATTTACAATTAACTCAATAGAAATTTATATTTAAAAAATATATTTTTTCATCAGAAGTTAGAACAGTCTTGTGACTTCGATCAGTTTCTGGTTAAAGCTTGTAGGAGCAGTTTTCATTCTACTCTGACTAAACTATAAGGCTGCAGGACCACTGACCCTCTGTGCTGATCACATATACTCTCCCAAGAAAGAAAAACTCTAGCAATGCACACAAAACTGAGCATGTGCAGCTTGTCCCCTAGCCTCTGTACTATCAGGAGATGGTTTGGGAACATTGCAAAAGGGGGAGGAACAGAAAAGACAGGATCAAACAGCCTTTTTACACAATTCAGAGGATTAACCCCTTAGGTTTCAAAGTGAGTATAACAAGCACGCTTTACTGCATGTACAGACTAATTTTACTGTTGTGGGTTTAGTAACACTTTAAGCTTTGACAAAAAAAAACCTGGAAGCTGATTGGTTTCTGTGCAGAGCTGCACCAGATTTTGCGCTCCCCAGTTTTAGGAAATCAAGACATCATTTTGTAACACAGAAACAAAACATTTGGATACCCCCCCATTTGTTGACAATAACAGATACAGGCCTACCCCACTTTTAAGTACACAATGGGGTTTATTTACTAAAGCTGGAAAGTGCAAAATCAGGCTCCCTTCTGCATAGAAACCAATGAGCTTCTAACCCCAATTAAGCTTTAGTAGTAAAACCTGGAAGCTCATTGGTTTCTATGCAGAAATGAGTCTGATTTTGCACTTTCCAGCTTTAGTAAATAAACCCCATTGTGTACTTAAAAGTAGGGTATGCCTGTAAATCATGGCCTGATAATTAATTCAAATGAGTTGATTTGCAGAACCCAAAGTAGCATTGCTTTTTAAATTCTGATTCCAGTGGAAAATGTAGATGATGATGATTAGGAATGGGCCGAATGGACCTCTGTTTGGTTCGCACCATAACTTTCGAACCCCCGCGAAAGTTCAGACCCCAGTAACAAACCCCATTAAAGTCAATGGGACCCGAACATCAAAAATCTAAAGTGCCCATTTTGAAGGCTTAAATGCAAGTAATTGGGCATACAATGGTTATAGGGGTCCAGGTACTGCCTTGGGGGACATGTATCAATAAAAAAAAGTTTGTGAAAAATGTAATTTTTAAATGAGCAGTGATTTTTTTGATTTTTAAAGTGAAAGAAGGGATGAGTTCTGAGACCTTCCCCTTATAACAGGGTTCAAGGAGGGTTGCCAACCAGTAATCATCCTTCTCTTATGCCACGTCCTTCTTTATGCTACGTATTCTTGGGTCCTTTCGCAGGCTTTGAAGCATGAGGTTGCCAATGTGCCTCAAATTTGCAGAGGCTTGAGAAGCAGACTCCTCGGGGTCACTCAGGATGACAGCATCTGGAACTTCCTCCTCCAAACCACCTACTACTCCCAAGGGTCCTGGGGTTGGAAAGCCATCGCTTACAGATTGACGCATGTCTTCCTCTTCTTCAAAGCCTATGAAAGTGCCAGAATCCTCCTCTTCATCCTCCTCCCCTCTCTCCTCCTGTGTGTTCTGTGACATAGGAATGATGGTGTCTGGATAAAGTGTGCCTTGAGAGGAAAGGAAGTCCTCCTCTTCCTCCTGCTGCTCTGCCTCCAGTGCCCTGTCCATAATGCCATGCAGAGTATGCTCCAGCAGGAACACAACAGGGATTGTGTCACTGATGCATGCACTGTCATGGCTCACCATCCTTGCGGCCTCCTCAAATGGTGACAATACAGTGCATGCATCCTTAATGATCAGCCATTGGCATGTGGGAAAAAAAGCTGAGGCAGCCTGAGCCTGTCGTTGTGCTGTACTGGCACAGGTACTCTTTGACGACCCCCTGCTACACGTATAACCACTGCAGCATTCCCAAAGTTGAGTTCCACCTGGTGGGCATGTCACAAACCAGGCGGTTTATGGGCACTGACTGTGTATTACCACCTGAAATTTCTACAGACTCTTCTGGCCTGCTTTAGTACAACGTGCAACCCTGGGTACGTGCTTAGGAAATGCTGCACCACCAAATTGAGGACATGTACCAGGCATGGCACATGTGTCAACTTTCCCTGTCAAAGGGCAGACAGGAGGTTTGAGCCATTATCGCACACCACCATTCCTGGCTCCAGCTGGTGTATTGGGAACCACCTCTGGGCCTGTCCCTGCAGAGCTGCAAGAATCTCTGCTCTGGTGTGGTTCCTGGTCCCTAAACACACCATCTGAAACACTGCATGGCAATTTTTAGCCTGACTCTGGGAATAGCCCTTTGACTGCTTAGGGGGTACGTGATGTTCATAGGACAATTCTGTAGAGAAGGGCATGGAGGTGGCGGAGGAGGAGGGGGTAGAGCTCACAGGTCTGGCATCATCACCACCCGCTGTATGGAGATATGGGGGCACAACAAGCTGCAGCACCGAGCCCTGTCCTGCATCCTTTAGAGTTGCAAGCAGCGTTACCCAGTATGCTGTGAACGAAACATATAGTCCCTGCCCATGCTTGCTTGACCACGTGTCAGCAGTGAGGTGGATTTTACGGCTGACTGCCTTGCCCAACGATGCCAGAACATTCCTTTTTCATGTGATGGTAGAGAGATGGTAGGAACGGCCTTATGTGAAAAGCAGTAGTGACTGGGAACCTGCCATTGTGGTACAGCACTTTGTGCGAATTAACGGAAGGGGGCAGAATCCACCAGGCTGAAAGGCAGAAGTTGGATAGCCAGCAGCTTTGACAAGCTTGCATTCAGATGCTGGGCATGTGGGTGGCAGGGACTGTATTTTCTTTTTCTGCTACAGCAGATGGGGTAGAGAAATTTGCTGGCTACAGTCTACAGCTGGTGGCGTGCTGCTGGCAGATGTGCTGCTCGGACCTGGGACACCCTGTGCTATACCATCATCCCTGTCAGTGGAGGCTGCTGAGAGGTAATGACTCCGTATCGCAAGGGCCGACTGTGGGTAAGGAGGAGGAGGGACAAATTTGGGAAACATGAATGCCAATTTGTCTACCAGTGTCCCTCCCTCTCTCTAGGCTCATGTTCCTGTCATCCTCAGCCTCAGAACCAACATCTGAATCAAGTAATGGCTGGACATCATCAAGAAGCAAGTTGCTGACGCTGTGGTCAAATAACTCAGCTAACTCCTCAACGGCTGATGTTGGGGCTATGGCAGGAATAGATGTGGACAAGGAGGCAGGTTTATCCACTCTGGCAACTGGAGGGGACTGCACAATTGTCTCTGCTTGTGTGACAGAGGATGAGGAGGATGAGGAAGGTTTAGTAAGCCAGTCCACCACCTCTGCATGCTGTGGCTGGATAGCATGGGAAAACTCACTAAACAGAGGAAATTATGCCCTGCCTGAGGACTAAAGTAATACATAAATGAAACACTGCGCTCTATGAAGGACAAAGGTGAGTAAGCAGCAGCATACGTTGTGACAAACAACTGAAGATATGAATAAAAAATACAGCGCTAAACAATAATCAAACTTAAGGCCACATACATAAGTCCATGTAGGGGTGTTAGTTGAACAATATAATAAAGGGATAACAAGTCCAAAGTGAAGAAATGATGAGTGAATCAAGTGTTAACTCATGTCCATACATAATAAGCAGGACGGTAATGGATGGTTGGAGACCCAACAGGACCTGGTGAATGTAGTGTAGATCCGTAAGGCTGAGCTGGCATCAACAATATTAAACATCCAAACGATAAAGAAGATGGGTACTCTTACCGAAAGAAGTGGACCCCCCTGTCAGCGACATGGAGTCAATCAGGCATTGAGCCCCATTGGGCTAGGAAAGGAAATCCAAAGCGTAGAAACGGGCACGATGAACTTCCATCACCAGGAACGCCAAGGAACACACGGTGGGTGCCAGAGATGTATGGAATGGCTAGGCAGCACTGGTCATCCAAAAGAAGGTAGTCTTGTCCAAAAATTCATGTAAGAGAAAAAAAATCACAGCTTCCGCATGGTGCAGGTAAAAAAAGGGGATTTTGATTGCTAAAAAGCCACAAACAATAAAAATAGTGATCACAATATTAAGAACAAAAGCAGCATGGAGTAGGGGTACCGCCCGATGCGTTTCGACCCAATGGTCTTCAACTGGGGCATGAACAACCCTCTCCACACTGCTCATATTTATAGATAATGATAAATTACAAAGTTAACAAGGAGGACAATAAATTCACATCCCATTGGGCAAGGAATGACCTACAACACCGGAAGTATAATCCAATCCGATGACTTAATGAAAAGACTAACAAACATATTGTCCAATGAGTGGGTGACCGGAAGGGAACTACTCTCTGGGATCCTCCGCCCGCATGTCAAACAAAGGACATGACGTAGCGGTGGAAAGCCCGCCAAAGAGAGTGTCCCTTATCAGGTGATTGGGGCGGGAGCGGCGTCACGTGGCTATGCGTCAGGGCCGAAGACGGGCTGACGTCAACAATGTAAACAAAAGTAGCCACGTGGAGCCAAGCGGCTGGCCACAACCACGTCATGATCACCTGATCCTGTGAGAAGGTTTCTCTAAGAGGCTGAGGGGGAACGTAGCAATATATTGCGCATCTGTATTTTTAAAAAGATAACTCTCAGGGAAAGGCAGCAAAATAGGTACAACATCATAACCTGGAACAGAACTTACAATGAGTAATAACAACGTATGCAACGCAAAGAAGCTCATGATGATTCATGAATGAAAAATAAAAAATATAAAAAAATATACAGAAAAGTAACAAACGCATATTCTGTAAGTAAATGAATAATCCATGAATATATGTAATAAATAACCAGTAGGTAACATTTAACACCATCCATCCCATAATGTACACCATCCGACATAGGAAGTCGGCCATATAAACCTTAGTAAAAATAATATACTAAATAAAAATTATATATTATATGGAAAATGTGTGATGCACCCGGGAATAGATCCCGTCCCATCTCTGATCATGAGGCAAATACCTCATGCAGGTGAAAACCTACATAATAAATATGTGACAACTAAAAGAATCGAAGAGAAAAATGAAAATGAAATAAAATAATAATGAAAAAAAAAAAGGGGGGGCGGCGGGGAAGCCCCCAAGCAAAACCAGGACTGATACAATGATGGTGAATGAAAAATCAAATTGCGTTGTATAGCTACTAAGCCTGATCAATGAAAGAGTTGAGGTCCCACTCCACGTTCAAACCATACGGAGAGTAGGACCTCAACTTGTGGATCCAATAAGTCTCGAGGCGTGAAACCCCTCTAAGACGTGGCTCCCCTCTCCAGTGCAGAACAAATCTATCAATAACTTGGAAGAGGGTGCCTGTAGGATCTTTATTGTGGCATTGTAAATAATGTTGTGGCACAGTGTGTTTATCTTTGCCACCCTTAATTCCACCTATGTGTTCGTTAACACGGATAGTGAAGGTCCTAATGGTACGTCCTACATACTGCTTGTGACAGGGACAAGTCAGTAAATAAACAATATATTGTGAGGAACACGTGGCAAATTGTTTCATATGGTATATATAAGACGTGACAGTGGATGTAAATGTCAACATATTTTGTCGCCCCCCTATATTATGGTGGCACACATTACACTTACGGCATGGATAGTATCCAATGCAATCCTGAAAGAAAGAAAGCTTTTTAGGAGGATCTATAATATTTGGGGCAATCTGCCCCTGAATAGATCTTGCTCCCCTAAAGATAACTGCAGCCTGTTCTGGAAGAGCTGAACCTAACAATCTGTCGTTTAGAAGCACTTTCCAGTGTTTCTTAAAAATATTTTTAACTTGTTTTTATTGAAGGGAATGGGTGGTGGTAAAGGCCCATTTAAACCTGGAATCTACGGTGGTCTTAGGACGTTCGGTCAAAGTGGAGCTTCTCTCCAAGGACAAAATAGTGTTAATCTCCCCATCAAGGAGATCCAGACTATAACCTTTTTCCATGAACCTGTTCTTAAGTAGTTGAGACTGGGACAGGAAATCGGATGTTCTGGTACAATTACGGCGTAACCTCAAAAATTGACCTCGTGGGATCGCTCTGAGCCATTGTTTCTGGTGACAGCTGTCGACCGGAATGTAACCGATCTGGTCGGTTGGTTTGAAATATGTTCTAAATTCCATGGATCATGTATCGCCATGACGTCAAGATCTAAAAAATGAATCTTAGAGGAACTAGCTTCATAGCTCAAAGAAATTCCCCGGTCATTTTGATTAAGGGTAGTCATGAATTCATCCAATGAGGCGCGGTCACCATCCCATAGGAGGAGGATGTCGTCTATGTACCTGGCCCAAAGGACCAACTCCGGCCTTCGGTCAACATAGACGACATCCTCCTTCCACTGCGCCATGAAGAGGTTGGCGAGGCTGGGCGCAAATTTTGTGCCCATTGCCACGCCTCTCTTCTGCAAATAAAACTGGTCCTGGAACCAGAAATAGTTATGCCTCGTGGCAAATATCAAAAGTTGCATAATGAAATTGCGTTGAAGAAGGGGAAGTCGAACATCTCTGGACAGAAAGTTTTCGACTGCCTCAAAGCCCAAGTCATGGGGTATGCATGTATATAATGCTGCCACATCTGCTGTGGCAAGAATCATTCCTTCCTTGAATGGGACAGATTCAAGGAGTTTGATGGTATCCCTAGTGTCCTTAAGAAAGGAAGGATTAGAACAGACCAGGGGCTGTAAATAAAAATCAACATATTTCCCAATGCGGGCTGTGTCCGAGTCAATCCCGCTGATGATAGGTCTGCCAGGGGGATTGACTGGGTCCTTATGGACTTTAGGAAGATAGTAAATAGCTGGGATTCGTGTAAGTGTCTGTATCACTCAAAATTTTACCCTATCTCCTTCAAATAATCTGTTTTTTCCAAAACAACGATCCCGCCACCTTTATCCACGGGGCGGATTATTAAATTTTTTCTTTCACACAAGGCCTTAAGTTCTGTCTTAATATCGGGTTTGATGTAGACTCTTTTTTTCTGATGGGACAATTTTTCTAGATCCTCCAAAACAAGGTTTTTAAACACCTGAATGGAAGGAGCTAAGGTGCCAGGGGGATTAAATAAAGAAGGATTACTTAGTCCTGAATGTAAAATGGCGTTATCATCTACGGAGGTAGCCATCGTCCTAGAGGAATTGATAGTATTTAGAGAAGGTTTGGGTGGTTGGGTCAGGAAAAGCCTCTGAATGCTGAGTTTGTGTGTAAACTTAAGAACATCTATGAAGGTGGTGAACCCATTGAGGGGCCTGGGAGGGACAAATTTAAGACCCTTATCGAGTACCATTTGTTCCGCCTCGGTAAGGGTAGTGGAACTCAAATAAAAAATGCCAGCTCCCTTTAAATAGAAGAAAGAAGAAGCATTTAAATAAAGGAATTGTCAAAAACTGTCTCTTGTCATTTTTAACATTTTTGACACTTTTTTAGTGAAATGGTAGGGGTACCTTTGTACCCCCTTACCATTTCACACAGGGGGGAGGGCCGGGATCTGGGGTTCCCCTTGTTAAAGGGGGCTTCCAGATTCCGATAAGCCCCCCCGCCCGCAGACCCCCCACAACCACCGGCCAAGGGTTGTGGGGATGAGGCCCTTGTCCCCATCAACATGGGGACAAGGTGTTTTGGGGGGCTACCCCAAAGCACCCTCCCAATGTTGAGGGCATGTGGCCTGGTACGTTTCAGGAGGGGAGGGGCGCTCTCTCGTCCCCCCTCTTTTCCTGGGGCCTGCCAGGTTGCGTGCTCGGATAAGGGTCTGGTATAGATTTTGAGGGGGACCCCACGCCATTTTTTAATTTGGCTGGGGTTCCCCTTAATATCCATACCAGACCTGAAGGGCCTAGTATGGAATTTAGGGGGACCCCCACGTCATTTTTTTTTTTAAATTTTGGTTCGGGGTTCCCCTGTGGGGAATTCCCATGCCATTTTTATCAATGAACTTTTATGTGTATTGTCGGACCGGCAATTCATTAATAGCCGTGAGAAGTTTAAATGACTTTTTTTCCTTTGAAATGTCATTTTGCTGTCAGACTGTTCTAAACACGGGAAACATGCACCCCTTTACAGGCATACTATAGACACCCCCCAGGTACGAAATTTAAAGGGATATTACACTTTTATTGTTTCACTTTAAGCATTATTAAAATCACTGCTCCTGAAAAAACGGCCGTTTTTAAAACTTTTTTTTGCATTGATCCATGTCCCCTGGGGCAGGACCCAGGTCCTCAAACACCCAGGAGACCCAGGTCCTCAAATTAGCACTTTTGATTTCTCCCATAGACTTTTAAAAGGTGTCCTGCGGTATTCGAATTTGCCGCGAACACCCCAAATTGTTCGCTGTTCGGCTAACTTGCGAAGCTCATTCCTAGTGGCAAGTATACATATGACAACAAATTATTAATTTTATTAATACTTATCTGCATATTCTGTGACCTAAAAAGCAGCCAAAATCACAGCCGCCACACCGGGAACCCTCAGAGACCATGTCGCTGCCAAAAAAACCCACTTCTGCAGTCGCAAAACTAGGACAATACTGCCGGCAAGACACAGATTCTCAGGGTCAAGATGGTGGCGCCATGCAGGGAGAGGAGCCATCCGTAGGAGCAGACACGGTGAAAGTACTAGAGGCAATCACCACATGCCAAGAAGCTGTTACAGCCTGCCAGACAACTCTCACAACATGAATTGAGGAGGTGAAAGTGGACATTTCTCTAGTGAGGCAGGACTTCCAAAAACTGAGGGAAAGGGTTACCGAGGCTGAGACCAGGCTGAGCACTGTGGAGGACTCCCTCCCCCCTCTCCAGAACTCCACAGCAGATCTACAGTTTCAGGTGAGCCAGCTCTTGCAGAAGCAGGATGACATCGAGAACAGACTTAGACGCTGGAATCTCAGATTCATCGGGCTCCCTGAGGGGGGGAGGGAAGAGACCCCCCCACGTTCCTGGAAAAGCTATTGTGCGATACATATGGGAGGGAATCATTCTCCCCATGTTTGTGGTGGAACGTGCACATCGCTTGTCGGGCAGACCACCACCAGCCGGAGCACCCCCGTGCACATTTATAGCAAAATTTCTCAATTTCAGAGAAAAAATGCTTCATGGAAGTCAAGAGGCTCCTTTGCATTAGGAATGTGAAATATGCTATGCTTTTCCCGGCCCATCTCCGTGTGGAGGGAGAAGACAGAGCTCATTTCTTTGAGGATCCGGAAGCAGCCATCATGTGGCTGGAGCAGAGGGAAGCGCACAGATAAGTAACCATACTGATCTTCTCTCTTCCTGACTCTTCCCATGGTCCCATAATGTTCCTTTCCCATAGCTCTGCCCTAGATAGTCCCCCAGGAACAGGGGAGGGGAGACCGCAGTATGCCTCTTGACTATGTGGGTTTTCCTGTGTCTGCTACATCTTAGAAGGGCTGAGTTTCTTATCTGCAATTGAATAGACTAGCCCCAGCTATTCCCCTTACGCAGTCACATCATGCTGCATGCTGCAGCCGCATGCCCACCATACCTCTATTTGAATCCCTTTCCCCAGCATTGACTCTATGGAACATACCCATGGGAAGGGAATTTTGCTCCGCATTACCCGACATGGAACGACCGGGCCAGTGCTATTCCCCTTCACATGGCCACACCAGATTTAACACTGGAGGGCCACTGCAACTACATGCCCAACATACTTTCACCTAGCCCCTTTTCCCAGCTTCTGAATTGCTGGAGCACACTATTTGTTTGGCTTACCCAACGTAGGGTGAGATAGACCTATATACCCACCAAATGATAAATCGTCTTCATTTATTTCCGGCGGAGAGAGACTCTTCCTTGGAGAACTCATTATGTGAAGTGAGTAGAGTCCTGTAATGTGTAACGTTACACAGCATAGTTTCGCACTACATACCAAATTTTACAACCTGATCTGGAACGAACTAACCACTGCTGTGCTGAATGTGACCTTTAAGATTGCCAAAATAACAAATGCAACAGCCTCAGTGACTGCCTTTCTAATCCTGCTGTTGTTTAACTTTTCTACCACAGGTTGGACATTGTTTAAGCCATGTTGGCAGTTAGGGATAAATGCCCGCACCAGTTTGGGAATGTGCAGGGCGGGGAGGAGGGTGGTGGGTTTTAGAATTTTTACGAGACTTGTTATCTTGCTATGCACTAACCAACTATTTCTACTACCATGATAGTCATATTGTATTCCTCGATATTGCCCCTCTCTGGAGAACATGCACCACTGAGTCAGTTACTTGGGGTTGTCTGAATCCTAGAACTCAACATTGTCCCTACATCTCCCAATGGCCACCTTGAAATTGCTCATATGGAATGTCCATGGAATCAGAGACCCAGTAAAGAGGTCAGCCGTATTCTTGCTGCTTAAGAAACAGAGGGCGGATGTGGTAGTTTTGGTGAAAACCCACGCCGAGGTCCCCATGCAAAGGGTGCTTAAGCGGCCATGGAGAGGATGGGCTTTCCACACTGTCCATACCTCACACTCAAGGGGGGTGTTGATTTTAATTGCTAGGACCACGCATTTTGAGCTCCAGGGTTCAGAGATTGACCCGATGGGTAGATATGTACTTTTAAAGGCTAAACTACAAGATTGATACTCATATTGGCTATCTATGTCCCACCGCCATTAAATTACGCTGTTCTTGCTGCTGAGTTTGATTTCTTGGGTTTGCACCCTAATATCCCAGCTATTTGGCTAGGCAATTTTAATAATGCTTTAGACCCAGTCTTATGCCCTGTACACATGGTTGGACTTTCCGACAGAATATGTGCGATTGGAGCTTGTTGTTGGAAATTCTGACCGCGTGTGGGCTCCATCTGACTTTTTCCATCGGAATTTCCGACACACAAAGTTTGAGAGCAGGCTATAAAATTTTCTGACAAAATCCGTTCGCATAAATTCCGACCGTGTGTGGATAATTCCGACACACAAAGTGCCACGCATGCTCAGAATAAATTCTGAGACGGAACTGTTCGGTCTGGTAAAATTAGCGTTCATAATGGATATAGCACTTACGTCACGCTGCAATGTTTTAAATTGTTGAATGCAGCGCACTCTCTTCTTTATAATGCTAGAAGAATGAAGTTGTTTTGCTGCTGATATTCACACAGACTTCTCACAGACTTCTTTCTTTATTATTTCTCATGATTTCAAGAATATAATATTTGTATTCATCAGATCTAACAACATTTTTTTGGGTTTTATGTTTTTATATTTTTGATAATTTGTTGTTTGTTTTTTTCATCAAGATCTCCTGTTTTTGTGGGGGTTTTTTTTTGGTGATCTCCGTAATGATTTTTGTGGGTTTTGTGTGTCAAGTTACCACAACACCATTATTATATTGTATTTTAGAATCTCAAGGAGATTGGTTGGTGTTGGTGTCCCTTGTTAATTTCACATTGTATTTTGGAAATGTACCTGCCTCCTCATAAACAAACTGTCCTTTTTAAAGTAAAACACACAGGCAAGTATTTTTTAAAAATAAATATCCATTTATTATGGGTCATAACAAAATAAAGAGGAAGGCAATGCTGGATAAACTGGTGAAATTTGCGAAGCCTTTGTACCCCAGGACACACATCAATAATTTTACAGTCAAAATTGGTGGCCTGAGGAGTCCTTATAATAGTGAGCACAATCCGGTCCAGGACTACAAGAGATCAGGAACAGCAGCAGATGACATATCTGTACCCAGGCTGTGGTCATACAAGAGCCTGCGTCTTTTGCCAGACCAGACTGAACCCAGGGCCATCACTCTCTGGTCTTCCTTAGAGGCTTCCTTCCAGGCTGTGGCTCTGGTGTTGGAAGTGTGGCAGGAGGTGGAGAAGGAGGAGGAGGAGGAGGAGGACCTGGAGGAGGAGGAACATGGTTGAGCTCACAAATGTGGCTTTGGCTTGTGAGTTGGCCCCTCAACCCCTTATTTAGGGCTTGGAAGATGAGATACTCACATATTAGGCGTTGGTCCTCCTTCATTTGCAGCATTTTGCAGGCTGTAATGTATGCAAAGTCCTTTTGAACACTGTGGGGGGTTCTAAGGGCCGCAGTAGCCTTCATAAATAGACCAATTGCTGCCTCCTTCACGTTACTCCTCTTCCTGTCACTTTTTTGTGGAAGGCGGAGGGGAGGGACCTGGGTATTGGGCAGGCTATTGGGCCCGGCCACCATCTGGCTGCCACTTACCCCCGCCACCTTCTGGCTGCCACTTACCCCCACCACCTCCTGGCTGAGACTTTCCTGTGTATGAAAAAGGGACATCGTTTTAGTTTTTGGTTCATCAATCACACACAATTTTCATATCATGACTGTTGCAAATTGAATGTTAATAAATAGAAAAGACTATCATTCTGAGCCCAGCATTTTTCATTCTCGTCACAATCATTTGTGGCCACTACTGTCTATTGATATGTAAAACACTTTGTGAAATCTGAAATTAGTCTGAAATTAATCTGAAAGCTGGGCTCCTCCACATGTTGCTGCCTGGAAAGCCCAGGTTGGGCATCTGAAGCCTCAGCTGGGGGGGAAAGAAGCCTTGAAGGAAGACTGGAGAGTGCTGGCCTGGGTTCAGACTGGCCTGCTAGAAAATGCAGTCTGTCATAGTACCACAGCCTGGGGATATAAATGTCATCTGCTGCAGCTGCTGATCTCTGGAAATCCTGGACCTTCTTGCGCTCCCTTAGATAAGTGCTCCTCAGGCCACCAATTAGGGCCTTCAAATAGGGGATGTCTGCCGTGGGGATCACCGACTTCACAAATTCCACCAATTGATCCAGCACTACCTTCCTCTTTGTTTTATTGTTATAATGTGGGTGGTTTACCTGCCACAGACAGGGCAGCTCCCTGAACATATTAATGAATATTGGCATAAAGTCATCATCATTGACTAGATCCATTTTCTCAGCAAGACACAACACAAGACAAACCCTAATATCAGGCTAAACTCTCCTAATCTTGTCCCAATATAGACCTCAGTCTATAAGCAGTATAGGCCCAAGTTAAACTTGTACCTTCGTTATCATGATCGGCCCTTCCGATACTCCTTCCTCTGCTCACAGATCGTACGTACGGCGCACGCGTGTTACGCTTTATATACATTGCGCATGCATGAAACTCTGCCCGCCCCTGACGTTCTTTCTAGTCTATTCCCTGCCCCTTCTCTTTCGGCGCAGTGGGGGAGAGACAACAGGTGCATGATAATAGTAGCCACAAGGAGGGGGAGGAAAGCCCGGAGCTAGAAACGTCTGGATCCCGGAGGAGAAGATTTAATGCATCAAATATGTCCTTTGTTGAGATGGTGGAGATGGTGGACATATTGACATATTGAAGAGGGCCGACTATGATGGGAAGCATGGACCTTACCCCAACCCAAATGTGAGAAAGGCGAAGATCATGGCTAAAGTTGTGAAGAGTCTGCAGAAGAATTTTGGGGTACGACGTTCCAAGGATCAACTGAGGAAACGGTGGTTGAACCTCAAATTAAGGGAGCACGATCAGTACAGAAGGATCATGAGAGTGCTGCAAAAGAGTAAGTAGTTGTCCTGTGTTACTATTCTTTCTTTTTATTATGTTCGTGCTGCTCCATGTGCTTTTCTTTACTGCTGTACATTTTAAAATGGCCAGTGAAACTGCCCAGATCCTCATCGGGGAGACAATGGGGTGTAATCGAGATTTAGAAAACATAGAGCAAAACATCAATGATGTTCAAAATGAAGAACATCATTGATGTTTTAGGGAGAATCTAAAACACTCAGAAATCCCTAAATTTATTCTGTTTTTTGTGACAATTTTTTTTTACGTATGTTAAAAGACAAATTTAGAAGATGCACACAGTGAGGTTGATTTACTAAAGGGAAATAGACTGCACCTTGCAGAGGGCAGTTGCCCTCTGCAAGTGCAATTGCTCCAGAGCTTAGTAAATGAGGTAAGGCTTGACTTTGCAAAGAGTACCTAATCCTGTGCAAGGAAAATTAAAAAACAGCATTTTTGCTTGCACATGATTGGGTGATGGAAGTCAGCAGAGCTTCTGCTCATTTACTAAGCCGAGGAGCAACTGCTCTTGCAGAGGGCAACTGCCCTTTGCAAAGTGCACAGTCTTTTTTCCTTTAGTAAATCAACCCCTGTGTGTCAACATGTGCTATCTGCCAACACAGGAGATCAATGTATGCGTTTTGTGGGCGCAACCCCTTCCTCAATAATAAAGTAGCTGAGAGGAAGGGGTTGCACCCACAAAACAAGTCCATTGATCCCCCATGATGGCAGCTAGCGCATGTTAACATTAGGCAATTTGTGTGCATCTTCTAAATTTGGCTTTTACAGGGGTGACATCACCCCATCTGCTGAACGCAATATCAAACACAGTTTGTACATACTCATGTCTGATATTGCCTTCACTTTATAAAAGTTGAACTTGTAAGTTCCAGAGTTGTGTATTGTTTTATGGGTTTAAACATGCCTGTTTTACCTTAAAAGGCAATTTCTACTTAATGTGACCTTTAAAAATGTTATACAACAAACATGTTGGTTTGTTCAAAAACCCTTTTAGAAATGCACATGTGATTGCGCTTTGATTAAAAAGATTGAACAATCAACAATGTGTGGCTTCTTCTTTCAATGCTCAAAATCATTTTTTGTAGTAAAGTTGCTGTTTTCAGTGACAATGTGGGTTATTTACTAAAGGCAAATCCACTTTGCACTACAAGTGCAGTTTCAGTGCAGTCTCAAGTGCACTTGTAGTGCAAAGTGTATTTTCTTTTAGTAAATAACACCCAACAGTGCTTTCTAATTTTACACAATCATACCATTTTCATCACTCC
Organism: Aquarana catesbeiana; assembly: GCF_042186555.1. Taxonomy (NCBI): domain Eukaryota; kingdom Metazoa; phylum Chordata; class Amphibia; order Anura; family Ranidae; genus Aquarana; species Aquarana catesbeiana. The sequence goes on from NC_133325.1 coordinate 490,231,471, forward strand.
TCAAATCCGGTCATGGTGTTGAAAATTATTAATATTTTTGTCAGTTATGCATTACATACATTAACAAAAAAAACAAGGTGTGTGTTTAGCAGATCCACAACATAATAATAATAATAGTTAGCCGAAGTAGAGATTGTCACCTCATGTGTCAACAAAATTTCATTTGCACTGTTGAAGAAAAAGGCCAAAAAATTAGAACATTAATAAAACATAACCAAGGAGACAGCTAAAAGAAAGCCAAGCAGTAAATCAAAGCAAATATTTGTTCAGTTACAAATATATATTTTTTAAAAAAATGTCTCAGACATTGTCTGGCATATCGATGGCCCCCCTACCCGCAAAGTATCTTATACGGACCTCACATGCACTCTGGGGGGGCAAGCCAGGATGGCCAGTTTCAAGCGCTGTCAGGGTTGGTTCATTAATATGAATTCCGGCCTCAGGCCCAACTGAGGCAGCATAGTTCAAAGAATTTCTCCTTAAAAAGTTGTGGAGAACACAGCAACACAGGATGATGTGATTGAGTTTATATTCTGCTATGTGTATCAGTGTAAGAAATAGGCGGAAGCGGCTGGCCATTATTCCAAACGTATTCTCCACCACTCTTCTGGCTCTGGCCAGCTGGTAATTTAAAACCCTCTGGTCCGGGGTGAGGGTCCTCATAGGGAATGGCCGTATAAGATGACCCCCCAGCGCAAACGCTTCATCCGCAACGAAGATGAATGGCAGTCCTTCCGCATTGTGTCCTGGAGGTGGCAAGCCCAAGCTGCCATTCTGGAGACGTCTATAGAACTCGGTCTGGGCGATGACTCCACCATCCGACATCCGGCCATTCTTCCCCACGTCCACGTACAGGAACTCATAAGTAGCAGACACCACCGCCAACATCACAATACTATTGAACCCCTTGTAATTATAATAGTATGACCCCAAGTTGGGGAGTGGGACTATGTGGACGTGTTTCCCATCAATTTCCCCTCCGCAGTTAGGAAAGTCCCACCACTGGGAAAAGTGGGAGGCCACAGTCTGCCATTCCTGTGGGTAAGGAAACTGTGGAGTCAAACAAGAATACAAAAATTAGTCATTTTGCACATAAACATTGAAAGTAGATTAGACACAAACATTCTTGGCCAACATCAGTATAACATTTATTTTAGGGAGTATTTAAAGACAAAAGTATAAGGTCCACCTATCAGATTCCTCACCCCCTCTGATGGCCCATTGTTAAAATTTTAGGGGGGGAGATGTTTTGGACAGGTAACCCTCTCCACTTCATTGAGAGATAAATGCCTAAATAATGTGTATTACTTTGGCCAGCCCCTCCTTACTTACACTATTGGCAGCCCACTGGACAGGTAAGAAGTGTCATAATACAAATATATAAATACACACTGTCCAAATTGGAGCACAATTTTAAAATTCTGCAATTACCTATCAAGATAATAATAGAATAGGAAAACTTTAAACAGTACCATTTGAAAGTATTCAGGCAGGGCCTTGCACTACATGCTTTAGGGAATTCATACAGAAATCTGACCACAAAAGAGGTAGGTATAGTGTGTATGGGTCTGGCAAAGTCAACAGATAGAGGATTGGTATGGGTTGACTTAGCGGTTGGGGGGAGGGAGGGTTCCAAATGAGTTTGGGACCCAAAAAGAATGCCTCTGGCATTCTGCCAGAATTTATGGACACAGATAACATTTGTACACATTTTAGGGGGTGTTTAGGGTAAAGCACTACTATGGAGCTGACAAAATACATTGTTAAGTGACTAGGCGAGGTGGATATAGGCCCAGGAGAGCATGCTGGGGAGGTAAGTGAATGCAAATCTGTATGAAGGACAAAAAAAAAGTTAAAACATTCCAGAATGCATGAGGATAAAGGGGACATTCACAGCATTACAATCATGGTAATTAGGGAATGATGAAAGAAATACAATATATTATTAAACATTAAATACATATAATGAGATGTTAAGGATAAAAATCTTACCTTAATATAGTCCTTCTGCAGGGCTGGGATGATGGCAGAACAGGCCTCCGGGATAATGATCCCCAGAGCCTGGGGGGAGATGCCTGTTGAGAACTTGAGGTCCTGCAGGCTTCTCCCCGTCGCCACGTACCGCAAAGTGGCGACTAGCCTCTGCTCCGGAGTGATGGCTTGCCTCATGCAGGTGTCCTGCCTGCTGATATAAGGGGTCAGCAAAGCCAACAAACGGTGAAAAACGGGGTCCATCATCCGGAGAAAGTTCCTGAAATCGTCAGGATTATTCTCATGGATCTCACGGAGCACAGGCATGTGACAGAATTGGTCACGCTGGAGCAACCAATTCTTGGTCCATGAACTCCTTCCCACCCTGTTCATGGACTGGGCTTGTGTCAAAGTAAGAACCCCAACACCAAGCCCCTGCACAGCATAAACTCTACGATGAGTATGCAGCATGTCTTCAGAACGGTCGGCCAAAAAGAACGAAGTAACAGAACACACTGAAGAACAGCAAGGCCTGTGAAGAGCGACCTGAAAATCAGCAACGAGCGGACAAGAACACAATGGTAAATCAATGCGAACTCACTACACGCACTGAAGACCAGATACAAACCCACAAGCACAAACTGAACAGCAGAAAAACAAACTGAAAACTACGAGTCTGAAAAGCGCAAATCGTCTCTCACCAAACTTTTACTAACACGAGATTAGCAAAAGGAGCCCAGAGGGTGGCGCACTTGGTATTGAACTTTCCTTATATAGTCTCATAGTATGTGGTGTATGGCACCGCGTTCTTGATGTTAGGAAATTCCGACGACTTTGTGCGACCGTGTGTATGCAAGACAAGTTTGAGCCAACATCCGTCGGAAAAAATCTGATGGATTTTGTTGTCGGAATGACCGATCAATGTCCGAACGTGTGTACAGGGCATTAGATAGAAAGAGCAGGTAAGCCCCCTTACCAGCGTCCCCCCACCCCACAAGATTTGCTAGACTCCTGACTTACTTCAATCTAGCTGACACATGGAGGGCCAGGAATCCTACATCCAGGGCCTATTCCTGCTTCTCCACGTCCCATCACTCCATTCCCCTTACAGACCTTATACTGGTATCTAAAACACTCCTTCCCAGACTGAGGGACATAGGATTTTCTCCTATATCACTCTCAAATCACTGCCCTACTGGGCCACACTCTCTCTTCCACATAATCGCCTGCCGTCTGCGTGGCGTCTGAATCCCTTCTGGCTAACACTGTTCCCGGAGGATGACAACCTCCCGGCAGACTGGGAACAATATTTCCTGACTAACGAGGGTTCTACCCCTGCTCAGACAGTATGGGAAGCATTTAAAAAACATGCCCGTATGACTCTCACCACAAGAATTAATAGGATTGAACGAACATCAGAGATAGCCATGGACAGGGCGGAAGATAACCTACGCACAATAAAGAGGGCGTTTCTAGAAAACCCCACTGTGGATAGGGCAAGCAGCCTCAAACTATGTTCCAGGACACTGGACCAACTGCATTATGATAAATCTAGGAGCAAACTTTTCTTTCATAGACAGAGGGCATTTGAGCATGGGGAGAGGGCTGGTAAGCTATTGGCCTACTTGGTGCATTGCGAGGAGAGACCTCCTGTGGTGATTTTACGCTCCCCTGACAATGCACTAGTGACAGAGCCAAACAGGGTGTCAGATATCTTTAAGGACTTCTTTAGTAATCTGTACACAACTACAGCTCCACATGACACCTCCTTAATGGAATCCTTCCTTGAGGAGATAACAATTCCCAGATTATCTGATGAACAGGTTGAGGAGTTGGAGGCTCCATTAACATCCGACTAAATTTTCAGGGCCATAACAGAATTCCCCAGGTCTAAGGCACCAGGATCAGATGGTCTACCTATAGAGTTTTACTCCACTTACTCGGAGTTATTGGTCCCTAGATTACTCATACTATACAATGCCATATTTGAGGGCTCTGACTCGCCAGCATCAATGAGAGAGGCGACCATAGTACTAATTCCCAAACCTGGTAAGGACCCGCACATCCCTGAATTGTACCGCCCCATATCTCTGCTTCAGGTAGATGTCAAGACACTTGCAAAAGTGCTTGCCATCCGCCTTAATAAAGTCATTCTGTCTTTTGTACATTGTGATCAGGCGGGCTTTATGCCAGGCAGAAATACATCTTTCAAACTTAGAAGGCTGTTTATAAACCTACAGGCTACCCATTACAATACAGGGTCTAGGATAATTGTAGCCCTTGATACTGCCAAGGCATTCGACTCGGTAGAATGGAGCTACCTATGGACATGCCTGAGCAGATTTGGCTTGGGACCCAAATTTATAAAATGGGTACAGCTCCTACACCAGGCTCCAGTGGTGAGGGTGCTGGCAAATGGTTGGCCGTCTGGACAATTTTCTTTGTCCAGAGGTACGAGACAAGGGTGCCCTCTGTCGCCACTGTTATATGCACTGGAGGCAGAGCCACTCGCAATAGCTGTCCGTGCACACCCAGAGGTAGTGGGACTCCGCAGGTGGGAAGTAATGGAAAAGATTAGTACATATGCGGATGACACTCTACTGTACCTAGATGACTCAGGCAAATCCCTACCGCTGGCCCTAGCCTTAATTGAATGCTTTGGCACATTTTCTGGCCTCAGGATAAATTGGGACAAGTCTCAGATACTCCCCCTAGACAGCTTTCCACCGCCCAGAGATAGAACCATGCTCCCACTACAGAGAGTGGATACCATTAAATATTTGGGCATACAAACTACACAGGACCCAGCAGATTATGTATCACTCAATATAGTTCCACTTTATGAAATGCTTAAGCAGAAGACTCAGATATGGGCTCGTCTCCCACTGGGAGTGATGGGCCATATAAATCTAGTTAAAATGGTCCTCCTACCCAAAATTCTATACATGGTCTGGCATTCACCAGTGTACTTAGTGCTCAGGCATTTCAAATTAATGGAAACTATCCTGAAGCCGTTCATATGGGGCAACAATAGACACAAGCTCCCATGGCACAAACTAAAAAATCCCACAGACCTGGCAGGAACAGCTTTACCTGACTTTAATATGTATTATCTTGCAGCTCAATTGTCACAAATCTTTCACATTGACAAAGTGAACAGGGAGAGATTTCTCAGTTTTCTCTGTCCTAGGGGGCTCAGACGACCCAGGATTCATTAGTAGCGATATTGGGAGGAGCGAGAAACGAGGGAAGGATGGCCAACCGCAAATCACTGTGGTATCACTACGCAAGGGTCTGGAATCTAGCCCCGGATAGGCTGCATTTGCCAGCAATATATGACTTCATCCCCCTGTGGCACGACACAAATCTGAATTCTACTCAATCCCAGACAGCGAGGTGTGGATGTCAGGCCACCTGAGTCCAGGTGACAGATGCACCCCGTTGGGGTCAGGAGTGCACCGCTAAGATAGTGGACCCTAAGGCTGACTGCTGCGGATTGAACTCGGGGTGGTTCAGGAAGGCAGGTCCCCTGGAGCACCAACACGGATCCCACAGGGAGTTAGAGCATAGATTCCCCAGGGCGCGGAGTCTAAGAGCCAGCAGGTGTTCACCAGAGCCTCTAGTGGTGAGGATGGAATGGGCTGCAACTGGCTCCAGGTCGCGGCCCCCAGGGTCTCTCAGCTCGAGCTCACAGTAGGCTACAGGAGGATGGAGAGGAAACAGCAGCCCAGGACAGCAAGGGATAGTAAGGAGGTAGCCAAATGTCAGGGTGACTAGCAGACAAGGATAACAGAGAACACGCCAAAGGTCAGGGTCACAGGCAAACAGGGATAGTCGAGAACGCGCCAAAGGTCAGGGTCACAAGCAGACAGGGATAGTCGGGAACAAGCAAAGATCGGTAACAGAGACAAACTTAGAGCACACGGCAAACAGGAAGCCAAACACACAATATTGCACGGCAAGGCAGGCTTGGAGAATACGGTGTTAAATAGTGGTTCCGGTTGAGGCTAGGGTGGAGCCACACTGAGGGAAGATTACTTAAGCATGCAGGTGTGAGAGTACAAGCCTCAAGGCTGATACACAGAACAGGTAAGAGACAGACAGGTCATGAATGTATTACTGCAAGGTCATGACAGTGGAGCTCAAAGGGTGTATTTTATATGTCTCACATCAACTATAATGGCAAGCTGAAGACTTTTGACAGATTAAAATCTGAATTTACATTACCGAACCAGATGTTTTTTAGGTATATACAGCCTCGCCACGCCTTACACACACAGTTACCATTAGACGACCTCACCCCATCTAGCAACCCCCTAATGGAAGCAATAAAATGCCCCGACCCAAAAAAACGAATCTCCCAATTCTATATGATGTTGACGCTCCCACAGGCAACCGCATCAGCATATCCCTTGAAGTCTAGATGGGAGGGAGAGGTGGGCACTTTGGAAGATGACGAATGGAGAATATTGTAAACAATACAATGTGATAGCGAAAAGAAGATCACAAGCTATATTATGATTTTTTTTTACTCTTATATTCTATGTTTTATTTTACATACTACACAGCCTATGTCCCATCAAGTATTTTGCTATCTATTTTGTAACTGTTTTTTTTATATATATACTGTATATATGTATATATTTATTTATGAATTATTATTGTGTTTAGTAGAAATTTTGGATTATATCATAGGTTTGGGTTAATTTTTCACTAGGTTGTAGTAAACTGCTACAAAGCATCCATCTCGAACATTGTACTAAGATGGAATTACTGATGCCAGCAAGTTGTTCATGTGTATGAGCAGTAGTATGAGTAATTTTTCTCATTCACCTGTCTCAAGTCTAGGTTTCTTTATTAATATCTGCAGCTAAAGAAATTAATTTTGTTCCAAGTACTATAGGCAAACTCCAACTGAATCTCCATATGTTTCCATTCCTGGTCCGGGCACTTGTTCATATGGTCCAGAATTAGCTCATGTTCCTTAGTTAAATTGTTGTGATTCTCAAAAGCAGAGGCAATATGTTCAAGCAATCTGTTCTGCATATCCATCATATTTACCACCTGCTGTGCTATGATAACTACATCAGTATGCAACTGTATCATTTGCAGCTTCGTAATTGTGTTGGTTAATATATGTATGACTGTAAGTATGTTGTCCATTTGTAGAAACTATTGCCTTTTTGCAAATGAAGATCTATGACCATGTTCTATTCTAACTCTAGTCGAGTAGCAGGTATAGGGCGCCTCAGCTTCAGCCCCTGACATCAGCAAAGGTCTGCACGTAATGTTTAGTATATGCAATGCTAGAGAAGACCATCAAAAACTACAGACATACCAGAGCAAATTATGACCAGAGATTGTTGACATTTTACAGGTTTGGTTGGACGCTGGTGACATGCTGCAGAAGGCAATGAGAGACTGGGAATGCGTTGCTAGTCGAAATCACTGTTGCTCCTTTTCAAATCAGCGCTCACACTCCCACTACAGACTTTTGGAGTTAAGGGCTGCACATCATGTACCAACATATAACATTAGATAGCTAATAATATTAACCATCATATTCATTTTTACAGTGGTTTTATAAAAAAATGTTTCTTAGAATCATGATTTGCACACTTGATAGTCAAAGCAACTAGCAGTTATATTTAAATATAACTAGCTATAGTTATATTAAAATAAATGATCAAAAGGTGCCCTGGTCAAGAAAATACTATACTGTATGGTACTAAAGAGAAGGGTAAGGCCTCAATTACAAAATTAGTAAAAAGCTAGTACAGGTACCATCATCCCGAAATTATATAATGAAAGGGATACATGGGTGAAGGCGTGAAGGCGGTTGCTGCTACTGTCTATTCACGTGTGCACCCCCAAAATTAAGAGTTGGGACTATCACGGCACTCGATAATCATATACAGTTACAGAGATTTAAAAAGTTATATAAGTTTTTAATAATTGAAATACAAAATACAAATATAATATATACATACAATCATAAAATCAAGAATATATACCACACTGAATACAACGAGTGGGGCCCGCAAATTAATTTTCTGTATGGGGGGTATATACAAGACTTTTGTCTCGACCGGTTTCTCCTCAGGAGAAATAAGTCTATAAGGTAATAAGGACAACTTTAATACATGAACACATTATACATATGCAGCAAACATAAGTAATCACAAAGGTAGTCACAAACCATAATACAGGAGAGGTGAACCAGGGGTGGTGAAGGTGGGGGGGGGGAAGGGCAAAGGGGGAAAAAGAAAGGGGGGAGGGGGGGAAAGAGTGATAGGGACAAAGAGGAAGGGGAGGGGGAATGGGGTGATGGGGAAGGGAGGGGAGGTGGAAGGGAGGGGAGGGGGAAGAGGGAAGAGGGGGAAGGGAAGAGAGGAACGGGGGGGAAAGGGGGGGTAAAGGGAGGGAAAAGGAGGGGGGAGAGGAGAGCCGGGGGGAGGGGGGAAAGGAAGAGACCAGGGAAGAGGAATATGATGTGAAGGAAGGGAGGGGAGGAGAGGGAGAGGATAGGGGAGAGGTGAGGGATAAGGAAGGAGGAGGACGGGAGGAGGAATTGTAGAGGAACACCAGATATAGATGTGCTGGGAATTGTGAAGTATAAGGAAAATAAAAGAAATAGCTAGCTGGCACTCACCAGATATTAAGTGAGCCAGTAATATGCGCATGAGCTGTATATAATAAGGAGTGCTGTAGGTGGGCAGCATCAATAGGTAGCATAAGAGGAAATCAGAGTTCGATGATTGAACCTCAGAAATTTGAGGTTATAATGATGCTGGGCACAATAAAGTATGGCCACTTCAGCTAAAAAGTAGAAAAATAATAAAACAATATGACCAGTATGGACGGACCACAGCTCCAGGGGTCAGAGGTAGAGGGAGGATGATACAGAACACACAAGGGGGAGAGAGAAGACAGGAACTCCTGCAAGATTAGCGGGAGTGTAGATATAGGGAAAGCAATGATGAGGAGAGAGAAATATCACAGCCCTGTAAGGATTACAGGGACAAACAGCACATAAAAGAGGGAGGCCAGGAAGTCGTGAAGAGCGTATCCCTGCACCTATAACAGGTGCACGCCGACACTGGAAACAGAACAAGAGTGTAGGGATAGATGGAGGCAGCATGCATACGGAGCAGTGACAAACTGACCTTAGGAGAGGTGATCCATCCAGACAGCTCAGCATGGGAGTCCGTCAGCTCAAACAGCGGTCCTGTCGGGGCCGCTAGGGGCTCCCCAACCCGGAAGTCAGCGCACGCCAACGTGGGCGGCCTCTGACGTAACCGGGTCTGTTTGCCCGCACTGCGCAGATGCACGATCCCGTGCTACTGCGCAAGCGCGCGCTGGTGTCAGAGGCAATTCAGACCAAGACACACAGTCGCAAGCAGACAAAAATAAGGCTGCCAGGGCAAACACATGTCCGCCAGGGGAGAGGAGACAGGGATCCCGCAAAACACCACCACCACTGAGAGGGAGGGGGAGCGCATCCTCTTACAGCAAACAGATAACAGGAATCAATTAAAAAAGGGGGAATACAAATAAATGATGCAAAGAGATGTAAGCTATATGGTAATGTCAGGGGATATCACCCAAGGACTGTCACCAATCCTAACATGAACCAATAGGTCAGTCATAAGATGAAATGTCGATGGAGTAGTGAAATAATGCAAACATTTAAAGAAAAACACATGGTATCGGTTACCATCAAACATGGGGGGGGAAGAGGGAGGAGGGGAAGAAAGAGGGAGGGAAGAACAAGGGGGGGAAAAGGGAGAGGAGGGGGTGGAAGGGAGAGGAGGGGGGGGAAGGGGGGGAAGGGAGGGATGCAGCAAGTAAGATAGGAAGAGAGGGAAGGAAGGGGAGGGGGAAAAAAAGGGGGGGGAGGGAAGGGAGAAAGAAAAGAAGGAAGGGAAGAAGGGAAAGGAAAGAATAAGGGAGAAATGGATAAGGAGACCCAAGGTTATCACAGAAAGGGTTTGTAAGATACCATCTCATTGAGGCCAGGGGGGAAAGTGGCATTGAGCGCTCAATCCCTCTGAAGGTTTGTGCGGTCCCAATTGCCTCCCCTGGGATTGGGTTGGACCACCTCGAGGACCAGAAATTGAACAACAGAGCTGTCAAATTTATGATATAGGCCAATGTGTCTACCGATCGTGATCAGTTTCCTATTCTTGGAATAATAGAGGTGGTCACCAATCCTCTGTCTAAATTCTCGGATGGTCTTTCCAACGTAAAAAACTTTACAGGTGCATACCATCAAATAGATCACCCCTTTCATACCACAGTCAGCAAAGGTTCGCGGGACAAGGGGCTCTCCATTGGGTAGGATGAACCGCCTGCCCTCGCGAACCCAGGGACAACGGGGACAGTCCCCACATCTAAATCTACCGTTAGGTCCTGTCCTGGGGGTTTTTTCGAAAGTATAGTGGCTGGAAGTTAGTTGGTCCCGCAAGGAACGCGCCCTGCGGAATACTAATTCCGGAGTAGGCCGTACATATTTAGCTAGAGTATGGTGCTCAGCCAAAAAATGCCAATTCTTGGTTAAAATGTTACGGAGCACATTGTGGTGTGCCGAGTAGGTGGTAATGAATCTAACGGTATCCTTGGGGGGAGGGCTTTTTACGGTTAAATAGTAGGGAATTGCGAGGACGTGACAAAGCTCTGTTGTATGCTTTTCTAAGATTGGTAGAGGAGTAACCTCGTAGGAGCAGACGTTCACGTAACGCCTTGGCCTGAAGTCTGAAATCGCTATCAAGTGTGCAGTTTCTGCATAAGTGCAGGTATTGTGCGTATGGTATGCTGCGCACCAGTGAACTAGGGTGGGCGCTAGTGGCAAACAAAAGAGTATTGCCGGCCGTGGGTTTACGATAAAGGTCCGTACCCAGGGTACCATCTTGTTGTTTAGTGATGTTCAGATCTAGAAAGGAAATCTGGTCTGTATCGATCTTAGAGGTAAACTTGAGGTTTAAGTCATTGATGTCTAACTCATGGAGGAACTGTAAAAGTTTGTCCCTAGGTCCAGTCCATACCAATAATAGATCATCAATGAAACGGTACCACAGAAGGATGTCATCTAGGAATTCAACATATCTATCGTCCGAATGGATGTGCCTCTCCCAACCGCCTAAATATAGGTTTGCGTAGGCTGGGGCACAGGAAGTCCCCATCGCAACTCCCTGTGTTTGCAAAAACAATTGATTGTTGAAGGTAAAGTAGTTTTTTGTTAATATGAAATGTAGTAATGCAAGCACAAAGTGATTTAAAGGCCATGTGGTGGTATCCTGTTCAAACAAAAAGGAAACAGCCGTCCGTACGCCCTGCTCGTGGGGGATACTGGAGTAAAGTGCCTCAATATCAACAGCCACGAGCAGGGCGTCAGGAGGGATCTGGATTCCTTCAAGGCGTTGCAGTAGGTCGGTGGTGTCTCTAATGTAGGACAGGAGGCTGCGGACATGTGGCATCAAAAACGCGTCCACAAATTTACTGGCGTTATCGGTTAAAGAACCTATCCCCGAGACTATAGGTCTTCCTGGGGGGGTTTTACATTTTTGTGAGTCTTGGGTAGGGAATAAAAGGTGGGGACATGGGGAAATTTGGGGACCAGGAACTCCAGGGTGTCTTTGTCAATGAGGCCTGTAAGGTAGGCCTCAGTGCAAAGAACCTGGAGTTCCTGTGCAAAGGACGATACGTGGGATTGTTTCTCCTGAAGAAGCGGTTCCGACCACGAAACCGGTCGAGACAAAAGTCTTGTATATACCCCCCGTACAGAAAATTTGCGGGCCCCACTCGTTGTATTCAGTGTGGTATATATTCTTGATTTTATGATTGTATGTATATATTATATTTGTATTTTGTATTTCAATTATTAAAAACTTATATAACTTTTTAAATCTCTGTAACTGTATATGATTATCGAGTACCGTGATAGTCCCAACTCCCAATTTTGGGGGTGCACACGTGAATAGACAGTAGCAGCAACTGCCTTCACGCCTCCACCCCTGTATCCCTTTCATTATATAATTTCGGGATGATGGTACCTGTACTAGCTTTTTACTAATTTTGTAATTGAGGCCTTACCCTTCTCTTTAGTATACATAGGGTGGATAACACACCCACTTTTCTGGTCTGTGCATCTCTTGATGGATGGCAACATCAATTGATACTCCTGATAGTGCCTCTATACCTGATGTTTTTTCCTTGACTATTTTTTACTAACACATCTCCTTGTCACCTTAACACAATCAGGGTCTCTTCGTCATAGATGAATGTAACTATGGACGTCCTAGGCACCGATTGGGTAGGCTTTATGTCAAATCTTAAAACTGCTTGTCTATATGATCATAAAACTGAAGACGACATCCAAACGTTTTTTGCTAAAATGTTCAAACTACTTAAACGTAATCCATTTCTCCCCTATTCTTCCTTTCCCTTCTTCCCTTCCTTCTTTTCTTTCTCCCCCCCCCCTTTTTTCCCCCTCTCCTTCCTTCCCTCTTTTCCTATCTTACTTGTTCTGTTTCCAGTGTCGGCGTGCACCTGTTATAGGTGCAGGGATACGCTCTTCACGACTTCCTGGCCTCCCTCTTTTATGTGCTGTTTGTCCCTGTAATCCTTACAGGGCTGTGTTATTTCTCCTTATCATTGCTTTCCCTATATCTACACTCCCGCCAATCTTGCAGGAGTTCCTGTTTTCTCTCTCCCCCCTTGTGTGTTCTGTATCATCCTCCCTCAACCTCTGACCCCTGGAGCTGTGGTCCGTCCATACTGGTCATATTGTTTTATTATTTTTCTACTTTTTAGCTGAAGTGGCCATACTTTATTGTGCCCAGCATCATTATAACCTCAAAATTCTGAGGTTCAATCATCAAACTCTGATTTCCTCCTATGCTACCTATTGATGCTGCCCACCTACAGCACTCCTTATTATATACAGCTCATGCGCATATTCCTGACTCACTTAATATCTGGTGAGTGCCAGCTAGCTATTTCTTTTATTTTCCTTATACTTCACAATTCCCAGCACTTCTATATCTGGTGTTCCTCTACAATTCCTCCTCCCGTCCTCCTCCTTCCTTATCCCTCACCTCTCCTCTATCCTCCCCCTCTCTTCCCCTCCCTTCCTTCACATCATATTCCTCTTCCCTGGTCTCTTCCTTTCCCCCTCCCCCCGGCTCTCCTCTTCCCCCCCCCCTTTTCCCTCCCTTTCCCCCCCCTTTCCCTTCCCCCCGTTCCTCTCATCCCTTCCCCCTCTTCCCTCTTCCCCCTCCCCTCCCTTCCCCCCCTTCCCCCTCCCCTTCCTCTTTGTCCCTATCACTCTTTCCCCTCCCTTCCCCCCCTCCCCCCTTTCTTTTTCCCCCTTTGCCCTTCCGCCTTCCTCCCACCTCCCCCCTCCCCCACCTTCACCACCCCTGGTTCACTTTTCTCCCATTGGGTGTGCACACCCCTGCACAATACTCCCCTACATGACAGTGTCATCACTTCAATCATCATATTCTTTTTATTTATTCTTTATCAAACCAGAGTCTGTTCACAATCCCCCGTGTCCGCCACGGGGGGGAATTGTGTTGGGTCCTGCTGGGTCCTGCTGGGTCCTGCTGGGTGAGTGGGTGAGCTTGTCCTCAATTTTACCTCTCCTGTATTGTGGTTTGTGACTACCTTTGTGATTACTTATATTTGCTGCATATGTTTAATGTGTTTATGTATTAAAGCTGTCCTTATTACCTTATAGACTTGTTTCTCCTGAAGAAGCGGTTCTGACCGCGAAAACGGTCAAGACAAAAGTCTTGTATATACCCCCCCTACAGAAAATTAATTTGCGGGCCCCACTCGTTGTATTCAGTGTGGTATATATTCTTGATTTTATGATTGTATGTATATATTATATTTGTATTTTGTATTTCAATTATTAAAAACTTATATAACTTTTTAAATCTCTGTAACTGTATATGATTATCTAGTACCGTGATAGTCCCAACTCCCAATTTTGGGGGTGCACACGTGAATAGACAGTAGCAGCAACTGCCTTCACGCCTCCACCCCTGTATCCCTTTCATTATACTGTATGGTAAATGTGAAAAGGAAAATAACTTATTTTAGGTCCTAGCCCCATTTAGAAAAAAATATATAGAGAAAGTCAAGGTTTATCATATGTAAACCTAAAGATGGTAACATTTTATATTAAATACATATTTTAAGGGCCTTCTTTCAGGTTTTATGTTGTAATGGAAAGTAGTCACTATTTTCCAACTAGCAATTAAATATTTGGGAACAATGTATTGGATGATGTGTGGAAGTGATTTCATGTGAATGAGTATGGGTGCCTTTTCCTCAGCAGTTGGGTGATAGAAAGTAATCAGTCACTTGTCGCGGTCCCATGTTAGAGATGTGACTTAAAAAATTTCACTTTTTAAGGAATAATTCAATCTGATAAAAAGTTAATCTCTCTCTACATTTGAGATTATTGTATTTTGCTGCTACACTTTTAAAGCTGAACTTCAGGAAAATACTTTTTTGGGCCACAGTGCCAGTACAAATTATCCGTTCAGTGAGGCCAGATAGTATATAAAGTGGTTTCTCCTGGTGCTACAGGGGTGAAATGCCTGGGCTGTGACAATAAATGACATTGTTTGCCATTCCTTTCTTCTCCCACATCTATTTACAAAATGACGTATTTTTTCACAGAATGCACAGCATTGTGTGAAGGAGGAGATCCTGTCATTTATCCACCCTCTCCTTCCCTTATCCATTCACAGAACAAAGAAGGGAGGATTTGTACAGTAACTAGAAGCGAGCAAAACATAGAATACTAATCATTGGGGGGAATATATTTGACTGATTCTGTATGCTTAAAAAATCCTGGAGTTTAGATTTAAATAAATAATGGAGAACAGGTTCTAGCTAAATACAGCCTGTTAATGATTTAGATAGCCTTACCTTTCAAAACCTCTATCTGCCAAAATCAATTATTCATTTAGCCTTTTGGCTTACTTATAAGCAATGCTGGTCTGTTTATCCACAGACTGTCCTCTCAAACACCCTGCACACATGCACTACCTGTAGCTGCTTGCTTCCGTGCAGCTACACACACTCTTCATGGAGAGAGGAGCCCTGAATTGTTGCCCACACCTATCCTAAAAGGGCTTTGCACACCTGCACAATCAGTGTGCTGGTTTCTGGCAAGATCTAGACCCAGGATTGAACACTTCACCCCTCCCAAGTCTCTACAAAGCCTCCAAGTTTTAAACTGGGTTTTGTATATGTATATATATATATATATATATATATATATATATATATATATATACATATATACACAGTGGGGACGGAAAGTATTCAGACCCCCTTAAATTTTTCATTTTTTCCTCATTAATGTACACACAGCACCCCATATTGACAGAAAAACACAGAATTGTTGACATTTTTGCAGATTTATTAAAAAAGAAAAACTGAAATTTCACATCGTCCTAAGTATTCAGACCCTTTGCTGTGACGCTCATATATTTAACTCAGGTGCTGTCCATTTCTTCTGGTCATCTTTGAGATGGTTCTACACCTTCATTTGAGTCCAGCTGTGTTTGCTTATACTGATTGGACTTGATTAGGAAAGCCACACACCTGTCTATATGAGACCTTACAGCTCACAGTGCATGTCAGAGCAAATGAGAATCATGAGGTCAAAGGAACTGCCTGAAGAGCTCAGAGACAGAATTGTGGCAAGGCACAGATCTGGCCAAGGTTACAAAAAAATTTCTGCTGCACTTAAGGTTCCTAAGAGAACAGTGGCCTCCATAATCCTTAAATGGAAGATGTTGGGAGGATCAGAACCCTTCCTAGAGCTGGCCGTCCAGCCAAACTGAGCTATCGGAGGAGAAGAGCCTTGTGAGAGAGGTAAAGAAGATCACTGTGGCTGAACTCCAGAGATGCAGTCGGGAGATGGGAGAAAGTTGTAGAAAGGCAACCATCACTGCAGCCCTCCACCAGTCGGGGCTTTTTGGCAGAGTGGCCCGACGGAAGCCTCTCCTCAGTGCAAGACACTTGAAAGCCCACATGGAGTTTGCTAAAAAAACACCTGAAGGACTCCAAGATGGTGAGAAATAAGATTCTCTGGTCTGATGAGACCAAGATAGAACTTTTTGGCCTTAATTCTAAGCGGTATGTGTGGAGAAAACCAGACACTGCTCATCATATGTCCAATACAGTCCCAACAGTGAAGCAAGGTAGTGGAAGCATCATACTGTGGGGGTGTTTTTCAGCTGCAGGGACAGGATGACAGGTTGCAATCGAGGGAAAGATGAATGCGGCCAAGTACAGGGATATCCTGGACGAAAACCTTCTCCAGAGTGCTCAGGACCTCAGACTGGGCCGAAGGCTTACCTTCCAACAAGACAATGACACTAAGCACACAGCTAAAATAACGAAGGAGTGGCTTCACAACAACTCTGTGACTGTTCTTGAATGGCCCAGCCAGAGCCCTGACTTAAACCCAATTGAGCATCTCTGGAGAGACCTAAAAATTGCTGTCCACCAACGTTTACCATCCAACCTGACAGAACTGGAGAGGATCTGCAAGGAGGAATGGCAGAGGATCCCAGGTGTGAAAAGATTATTGCATCTTTCCCAAAAAGACTAATGGTTGTATTAGATCAAAAGGGTGCTTCTACTAAATACTGAGCAAAGGGTCTGAATACTTAGGACCATGTGATATTTCAGTTTTTCTTTTTTTTAAAAATCTGCAAAAATGTCAAAAATTCTGTAGTTTTCTGTCAATATGGGGTGCTGTGTGTACATTAATGAGGAAAAAAATGAACTTAAATGATTTTAGCAAATGGCTGCAATATAACAAAGAGTGAAAAATGTAAGGAGGTCTGAATACTTTCCGTTCCCCACTGTACCATAGTTGGAAATATAAGGAAGATGGCAAGAAAAGATCCTCCCCACGGGGTCCCAACTCCTCAAGTGCCACCTTTAAATCAAGGAATACAACCCAGGCAGGCAAAAAAGACTGCCACCAATGGGGGGATAAACCGTTTTTAGCTCACAAAAAGCCCTATTACCTGTCAAACGGACGTCAAAATAGCTTCTATGGAGCTATATTCATGAAAATCTTCAAATCCACTCCTTCGTTATTTTAGCTGTGTGCTTAGGGTCATTGTCTTGTTGGAAGGTAAGCCTTCAGCCCAGTCTGAGGTCCTGAGCACTCTGGAGAAGGTTTTCGTCCTGTCCATGCAGCTGAAAAACACTCCCACAGCATGATGCTGCCACCACCATGCTTCACTGTTGGCACTGTATTGGACAGGTGATGAGCAGTGCCTGCTTTTCTCCACACATACCGCTTAGAATTAAGGCCAAAAAGTTCTATCTTGGTCTCATCAGACCAAAGAATCTTATTTCTCACCATCTTGGAGTCCTTCAGGTTTTTTTTTAGCAAACTCTATACGGGCCTTCATGTGTCTTGCACCGAGGAGAGGCTTCCGTCAGGCCACTCTGCCATAAAGCCGTGACTGGTGGAGGGTTGCAGTGATGGTTGACTTTCTACAATCTCCCGAGATCAGCCACAGTAATCTTTGGGTTCTTCTTTACCCCACTCACCAAGGCTCTTCTCCCCTGATAGCTCAGTTTGGCTGGACGGCCAACTTTAGGAAGGGTTCTGGTCATCCCAAATGTCTTCTATTTATGGATTATGGAGGCCACTGTGCTCTTAGGAACCTTAAGTGCAGCAGAAATTTTTTTGTAACCTTGGCCAGATCTGTGCCTTGCCACAATTCTGTCTCTGAGCTCTTTAGGCAGTTCCTTTGACCTCATGATTCTCATTTGCTCTGACATGCACTGTGAGCTGTAAGGTCTTATATAGACAGGTGTGTGGCTTTCCTAATCAAGTCCAATCAGTATATGCAAACACAGCTGGACTCAAATGAAGGTGTAGAACCATCTCAAGGATGATCAGAAGAAATGGACAGCACCTGAGTTAAATATATGAGTGTCACAGCAAAGGGTCTAAATACTTAGGACCATGTGATATTTCAGGTTTTCTTTTTTAATAAATCTGCAAAAATGTCAACAATTCTGTGTTTTTCTGTCAATATGGGGTGCTGTGTGTACATTAATGAGGAAAAAAAATGAACTTAAATGATTTTTTCAAATGGCTGCAATATAACAAAGAGTGAAAAATGTAAGGGGGTCCGAATACTTTCCGTCCCCACTGTATGACAATGTTCATGTCTAAATGTGGCGACAAGTGTCTGTCATGTATTAGATAATTCAAAGAAAATTAATATGCTGCGCCAGGTTATGCAGGGTGAGGAAAAACCAAAGTACGATAAACATACCTATACCAGGGTACACACTACACAGGAACAACAGAGTAGAGAAGAGGGGAGATGGAGTTGCCATACTGTATATGTTAAAAATAGCATAACGCTAACATTAACTCAAGAAACAAACAAAATATTTAAAGCCCTCTTGGTCTGTCTTCCAACCAGGGAGGGATCTTCCCTTAGAATTGCTGTAGTATACAGACCCCCAGAGCAGACAGAAGAATATGATAACTTGTTGATTGATGAGATAACTCATATGGCAATAACGGGAGAGGTCTTAATTATGGGTGACTTCAACATGCCTGACACTACCTGGAATTCTCAAACTGCTATTACAAGCAGGAGCAGGGATGTAATGGAAGCATTAAATGGAATTTCTCTGGGGGGCGTGTCCAAGATGGCGCTGGGAGCGGACGTGTAGTACCAGAGCTCCCACTCCGGACTTATATCCTTCTAAAATCCTGGTGTGGATTTTGCACCTACTGCCCTGCCAAATACACAGAGGGCTCCCCTGTGACTCAGGGAATGTGCAGATACAAAAAGGGGGCACAGAAACCGCGACTCCCTGAGACTACGCGAACGCCGCCGAAGCCCGGGCCTTCTCTTCTTAAGGCTCGCCACATGGAGACGCAGACATCCGCCCCGCCGGACGGCGTGATCCAGGCTGGATCCCAGGCGTTTGAGGCTCTGATGCAAGCTATCTCCACATGCCAGGCCACTCTCACCATCAAGATAGACCACGTCCAGGAGGAAACTGCCCTCATTCGCCGGGACATGGATCGTTTCAGAGAGCGAGTGGAGTAGGTGGAACGGTGCATCTCTGCCTCAGAAGATGTGCAGAGAGAACACCACGAGGACATCCAGATTCTCAAAACGAAGGTGAGAGCACTTGAATTCAGGGCCGAGGACGCCGAGAACCGGAATCGGAGGAATAATCTCCGAGTTCTCGGCCTCCCGGAGGGTGCAGAGGGGACAGACCCGGTCGGATTTATGGAGAAATTGCTGCCAACTCTCCTCCCGAAAGCACAATTTTCCCCGCACTTCTCCATCGAACGAGCCCATCGAATGCCTGCCAGCAGAGGCCTACAGGGAGCGCCGCTGCGCACATTCATTTTCAAACTCCTGCATTACAGAGACAGGGATACCGTGCTCCGCTCTGCTCGCTTGCAAGGAGAACTACACTACGAAAACACGAAAATTCTCATCTTTCCAGACTACTCTGTAGAGACACAGAGACAGCGGAAGTCTTTCGACCACGTCCGTGCCATGCTGAGAGAGAAGGGGATCAAGTATAGTATGCTATTCCCAGCCAAACTGAGGGTGCAGGATGGCGAAAAAGTGCAATTCTTCACCTCTCCCAGAGAAGCGGCTGCATGGGCTGACACCATTCGCAGGTGACTTCCCCCCTGGAAATTTGTGAGTACACTGCTGGAGACTCTGCAGGGGACTTGTTTCTAGAAGGCAGGGATCGATCCTGGGCACCTCTGTGAACCCCCTATCATATCATCAAGGGCAGCCGATGGCTATTTGTTCAGTACCCCCTCTGGTTTTATGACTTTGGACCTAGCCCACCCCACCCCCCTCCGGTACATCTCTAGTGGCACAAGGGTATTCTCAAGTTCCAGCGTGGAGTTAGAAGAGACGCTCGGTGTGAAACTCTGAACTTCTCCTCATATATAGATACCCTTCATTAGTGCTGTTTACTGCTGGAGAAAAGATGAGATTCTTTATAAATCCTGGGTTGTCACTAAGGAAGCAGATATGGCACCTTATCCCCCTTGGGACAGGATGGG
Source organism: Aquarana catesbeiana (assembly GCF_042186555.1). Classification (NCBI taxonomy): domain Eukaryota; kingdom Metazoa; phylum Chordata; class Amphibia; order Anura; family Ranidae; genus Aquarana; species Aquarana catesbeiana. The sequence goes on from NC_133325.1 coordinate 490,251,560, forward strand.
GCCCCATCAGCCACCTGCCTTTTGTTTCTATCCTCCCCCCTTCTCTCCCCTCCTTCCCCTGCTATTTTTCCAGCAAACCCTCGATCCCGGCTGGGGTCGGGGATACTCAGCAATAGGGATGAGCCGAACACCCCCCGGTTCGGTTCGCACCAGAACCCGCGAACGGACCGAAAGTTCGCACGAACGTTAGAACCCCATTGACGTCTATGGGACTCGAACGTTCGAAATCAAAAGTGCTCATTTTAAAGGCTAATTTGCATGGTATTGTCCTAAAAAGGGTTTGGGGACCCGGGTCCTACCCCAGGGGACATGTATCAATGCAAAAAAAACTTTTAAAAACGGCCGTTTTTTCGGGAGCAGTGATTTTAATGATGCTTAAAGTAAAAAAAAAAAAAGTGAAATATTCCTTTAAATATCGTACCTGGGGGGTGTCTATAGTATGCCTGTAAAGTGACGCGTGTTTCCCATGTTTAGAACAGTCCCTGCACCAAATGTCATTTTTAAAGGAAAAAATCTCATTTAAAACTGCTTGCGGGTTTAATGTCATGTCGGGTCATGGCAATATGGATGAAAATCAGTGAGACAAACGGCATGGGTACCCCCCAGTCCATTACCAGGCCCTTTGGGTCTTGTATGGATATTAAGGGGAACCCCGCACCCAAATTAAAATAAGGAAAGGTGTGGGGCCACCAGGCCCTATATACTCTGAACAGCAGTATACAGGCGGTGCAAACAAGACAGGGACTGTAGGTTTGTTGTTAAGTAGAATCTGTTTGTAATTTTGAACATTTTTAACGTGTTTAGCTCCAGCCAAAAAATCTTTTCTAAGCTTTTTGGAAAACATAGGGAAGGGTTATCACCCCTGTGACATTTGTTTTGCTGTCTTTCCTCCTCTTCAGAAGATTTCACCTCACTTTTTTGTCCCAATGAAAAATGTTTTTTGAAAATTTGGGTTTTTTTGTGGAACAAGGATTGGAAAGCATCAGTGGAAAGGAGAAATTGTTTTCCCATATTAACTCTTACAGGAGAGAATTTCCCTTCCTAGGGGTAGATTTCATCTCACTTCCTGTTGTCTCCTTCCGTTTGCAAGTAGGAGTCGTTTGTAAGTTAGATGTTTGAAAGTAGGGTCCTGCCCTATATACTCAGCAGAAATTTGGGCCTTAGGTGTTGCTGTGGCCACAACACTGTAAGCCCTCACAGGGCCCTGCTGTGAAATATTAGATCAAGAATTGTAATTACATGCCCCTGTTGAACAGGAGCTGAAAAATTAGGCCTTAGGCACTGGTGCTGGTGCCACAACACTGCAACCCCTCACAGACACTCTAGTTGGAACGCAGGAACGAGCCCTGCTGCAAAGTATTGCATCAAAAATTGTAATTACACGCCCCTGTTAGACAGGGGCAGAAAAATTGGGCCTTAGGCACTGGTGCTGGTGCCACAACACTGCAACCCCTCACAGACACTCTAGTTGGAACGCAGGAACGAGCCCTGCTGCAAAGTATTGCATCAAAAATTGTAATTACACGCCCCTGTTAGACAGGGGCAGAAAAATTGGGCCTTAGGCACTGGTGCTGGTGCCACAACACTGCAACCCCTCACAGACACTCTAGTTGGAATGCAGGAACGAGCCCTGCTGCAAAGTATTACATCAAAAATTGTAATTACACGCCCCTGTTAAACAGGGGCTGAAAAATTGTACCTTAGGCACTGGTGGTGGCGCCCAGAACCAAAAATGTTCTTACAAGCTATCAGCGTGATGATTGAGGAGGAAGAGGATAATTACTCAGGGATAGTCACTCAGCATCAGCATAGGCAGTCTTTGAAGGGATCTGAGATTTCAAAAAAAATTATTCGGTTACATCAGCATCAGGTGCTTGGTAGCTGGTGGTGATCCAAGACTCATTCATTTTTATGAAGGTCAGCCGATCGACCGAGTTGGTGGACAGACGCACCCTGTGATTGGTTACCACGCCTCCAGCAGCACTGAATGTGCGTTCCGAAAGAACGCTGGATGCAGGACAGGCCAGTAGCTCAATTGCATACTGTGCAAGCTCTGGCCAGTGATCCATCCTCAAGACCCAGTAACCCAGAGGATTTTCGGTGGGAAAGGTGTCCAAGTCTGATCTTGCCCCTAGGTATTCCTGCACCATGTAAAACAGACGCTGGCGATGGTTGCTGGAACCGATCATACCTTGGGGCTGCGGACCAAAAAATTGTCTGAACGCATCGCTCAGACGGCCACCTTCTCCACCGCTCCTTCTTTGACTGACCGAAGCCTCAGCAACACGTCCAGAAACAGGAGTTTGTAACCTCCCAGTCTCTGGGAACGCGTTGCACAGACCTTTCTGCAAGGCCTCCCGAAGATGTTTCATCCTCTGCTCCCTCTGCGATGGCAAGATAAGGTCTGCAACCTTACCCTTGTAACGTGGATCAAGGAGGGTTGCCAGCCAGTATTGGTCCTTCTCCTTGATACCACGAATACGAGGATCCTTACGCAGGCTTTGCAGGATCAGGGAGGCCATGCAGCGTAGGTTTGCTGAGGCATTCGGTCCGGAGTCCTCTGGGTCACTAAGAACGACATGGTCCGCAGCCACCTCCTCCCAGCCACGTACAAGTCCATGTGTTTCTTGGGACTGATCCCTTAAAGACTGCTGCTGATGCTGAGTGCCAGGCTCCACCTCCATACTGACACAATCTTCCTCCTCCTCCTCTTCCTCCTCGTCCTCTTCCTGTGTGATCGGCGGGCACGCAGGAACACTGTCTGGATAAAGGGGGCCTTGAGAGCTAAGGAAGTCCTCCTCTTCCTGCCTCTGTTCTGCCTCAAGTGCCCTGTCCATTATTCCACGCAGCGTGTGCTCCAACAGGTGGACAAGGGGGACAGTGTCACTGATGCATGCACTGTCACTGCTCACCATCCTCGTGGCCTCCTCAAATGGTGACAGGACAGTGCATGCATCCCTGATCATGGCCCACTGGCGTGGGGAAAAAAAAACAAGCTCCCCTGACCCTGTCCTGGTGCCATAGTCGCACAGGTACTCATTGATGGCCCTCTGCTGCGTGTGCAGCCGCAGCAGCATGGCCAACGTTGAGTTCCACCTGGTGGGCATGTCACAGATTAGGCGGTTCTTGGGCAGGTTAAACTCCTTTTGGAGGTCCGTCAGCCGAGCACTGGCATTATATGACCGGCGGAAATGCACACAGACTTTCCTGGCCTGCCTCAGGACATCCTGTAAGCCCGGGTACCTGCCCAAGAACCGCTGCACCACCAAGTTAAGGACGTGAGCCAAACAGGGCACATGGGTCATTTGTCCCTGTCGGAGGGCAGAGAGGAGGTTGGTGCCATTGTCGCAAACCACCATTCCTGCCTTAAGTTGGCGTGGCGTCAACCACCTCTGAACCTGCCCCTGCAGAGCTGACAGAACCTCTGCCCCAGTGTGGCTCCTGTCCCCCAAGCACACCAGCTCAAGCACCGCATGGCATCTTTTGGCCTGCGTACTTGCGTAGCCCCTTGAACGCCTACGGAGCACCGCTGGTTCCGAGGAAGAGGCCATGGAGGAAGAAGAAGAGGAGGGGGTGGAGGAGAGAGGTGTGTCACAATCAGCATTTTGGAGGCGTGGTGGCGGAACAACCTCCAACACTACTGCACCTTGTCCTGCATCCTTCCCAGCTGCCAGCAGAGTCACCCAATGCGCCGTGAAACTTAGGTAACGTCCCTGTCCATGCCTGCTGGACCATGAGTCAGCGGTAATATGCACCTTACCGCTGACCGCCCTGTCCAGCGAGGCATGGACATTGCCTTCCACATGCCGGTAGAGAGCCGGAATCGCCTTCCGTGAGAAAAAGTGGCGTTTGGGTACCTGCCACTGAGGAACCGCACATTCCACAAACTCACGGAAGGGGGCAGAGTCTACCAACTGAAAAGGCAGCAGTTGAAGTGCTAGCAATTTTGCCAAGCTAGCATTCAACCGCTGGGCATGTGGATGGCTGGGAGCAAACTTCTTTCGGCGGTGCAGCAGCTGGGGCAGGGAAATTTGCCTGGTACAATCTGACGTCGGTGTACCAAAAGCAGATTGCCCACAAGTACTTGGCTGTGACACACCTAATTCTACACCTTCATTCCTCTCACTGCAGGTCTCAGAGAGGACTGAAGGTCTAGTGGGGTTGGAAATCTCAGCTGATGAGGAGCAAGGAGAGATCCTCTTTGTTCTTTGGTGTGGGTCTTTTAGATACGCTTGCCAACGAACTGCATGGCAGGTCAACATATGTCTGGTCAAGCATGTGGTACCCAAGCGGGAGATGTTTTGGCCACGCGAGATACGCTTGAGACATATGTTGCAAATAGCAGCGGTGCGATCTGATGCACTCGTCTCAAAAAAGGCCCACACCAAAGAACTTTTTGAATAACGCGCAGAGACTGCAGCGCCCTGCACATGTGGAGCTTTGGGGTGTGATGCAGTCAATGTGCTGCCCTTAGGCTGGCCCCTGGAGGGCATCCTGCCTCGTTGGTGATGTGCCGCCGCCTCCTCCTCCTCCTCCTCCTCCTCTCTCCTATCAGGCACCCACGTTGAGTCAGTGACCTCATCATCCCCTCCCTCCTCATCACTGGAGCAAACCTGGCAGTATGCTGCAGCAGGGGGAGCATGACTGCCAGATTGCTGTCCTTCTTGGGCACCCCCTCTGTCCGTGCTCATGTTACTGCCTTCATCGAGCTCAGTATCGTCATCAAAGCCTTCCAAACGCTGGGCATCCTCCTGGAGCATGTACCCAACACTGTGGTCAAACAGTTCGAGGGAATCCTCATGAGGACATGGTGGAGCTAGGGAAGGAGTCACTGATGACATTGAGCTGAGGGAAGAGGCCGCTGCTTTGCCAGACAAAGCACCCTGGGCATGGGTGAGAGAGGATGAGGAGGATGAGGACGGCTTGGTCATCCACTCGACCAAGTCTTCCATATGTTGCGGCTCAACACGGCCAGCTGCCAAAAAAAAGGCCAAGCGTGTCCCATGGCCACGTGCTGATGAGGATGCACCGTCTCCACGACCAGCACTAGACACAGAGCCTGCTTGCCCTCTCTTATTGGCTTGTGACTGTCTGCCTCTCCTTCTTGGCCTTCCAGACATACTAATGGCCTGTAGCTGCACTAAGCTGGGATAGAACACCTGTAATTTTCTTCAGGTAGCTTTATATACTGTAACCAGACAAGCCTGCCTGTCAGTAGGAAGATAACAGGAACGGATCTAGCTGAACACTGTGAGCAGGACGCACTGTACTAAATGTAAATAGTCTAGCTGCCTGACCGTGGTACTAATAGGATCAAATAGAACACCTGTAATTTTCTTCAGGTAGCTTTATATACTGTAACCAGACAAGCCTGCCTGTCAGTAGGAAGATAACAGGAACGGATCTAGCTGTACACTGTGAGCAGGACGCACTGTACTAAATGTAAATAGTCTAGCTGCCTGACCGTGGTACTAATAGGATCAAATAGAACACCTGTAATTTTCTTCAGGTAGCTTTATATACTGTAACCAGACAAGCCTGCCTGTCAGTAGGAAGATAACAGGAACGGATCTAGCTGAACACTGTGAGCAGGACGCACTGTACTAAATGTAAATAGTCTAGCTGCCTGACCGTGGTACTAATAGGATCAAATAGAACACCTGTAATTTTCTTCAGGTAGCTTTATATACTGTAACCAGACAAGCCTGCCTGTCAGTAGGAAGATAACAGGAACGGATCTAGCTGAACACTGTGAGCAGGACGCACTGCACTAAATGTAAATAGTCTAGAAGATAACAGGAACGGATCTAGCTGAACACTGTGAGCAGGACGCACTGCACTAAATGTAAATAGTCTAGAAGATAACAGGAACGGATCTAGCTGAACACTGTGAGCAGGACGCACTGCACTAAATGTAAATAGTCTAGAAGATAACAGGAACGGATCTAGCTGAACACTGTGAGCAGGACGCACTGCACTAAATGTAAATAGCAGGAACGGATCTAGCTGAACACTGTGAGCAGGATGCACTGCACTAAATGTAAATAGTCTAGAAGATAACAGGAACGGATCTAGCTGAACACTGTGAGCAGGACGCACTGCACTAAATGTAAATAGTCTAGAAGATAACAGGAACGGATCTAGCTGAACACTGTGAGCAGGACGCACTGCACTAAATGTAAATAGCAGGAACGGATCTAGCTGAACACTGTGAGCAGGACGCACTGCACTAAATGTAAATAGCAGGAACGGATCTAGCTGAACACTGTGAGCAGGACGCACTGCACTAAATGTAAATAGCAGGAACGGATCTAGCTGAACACTGTGAGCAGGACGCACTGCACTAAATGTAAATAGCAGGAACGGATCTAGCTGAACACTGTGAGCAGGACGCACTGCACTAAATGTAAATAACAGGAACGGATCTAGCTGAACACTGTGAGCAGGACGCACTGCACTAAATGTAAATAGTCTAGAAGATAACAGGAACGGATCTAGCTGAACACTGTGAGCAGGACGCACTGCACTAAATGTAAATAGCAGGAACGGATCTAGCTGAACACTGTGAGCAGGACGCACTGCATTAAATGTAAATAGTCTAGATAGAAGATAACAGGAACGGATCTAGCTAAACTGAATACAGTGTATATATATATATGCAACACCTGGGATGCATATATATACACAATACACTGTAAGTGCAGCTAACTGACTGACTGTTCTGCCTAATCTATCTAACTCAAATCAAATGACACTGTCTCTCTCTCTCTCTATCTCTCAGCACACCGGAACACACACTACACAGGGCCGCCGTGCAGGCGGCCTTATATAGTGTGGGGTGTGTACTAAATCCCCTGAGCCATAATTGGCCAAAGCCACCCTGGCTTTGGCCAATTACAGCTCTCTCTACTGACGGCGCTGTGATTGGCCAAGCATGCGGGTCATAGTGCATGCTTGGCCAATCATCAGCCAGCAATGCACTGCGATGCCGCAGTGAATTATGGGCCATGACGCGCCACACGAATTTAGCGCGAACGGCCCATATCGTTCGCAATTCGGCGAACGGGCGAACAGCCGATGTTCGAGTCGAACATGGGTTCGACTCGAACACGAAGCTCATCCCTACTCAGCAACTACCGCAAGCTTTGTGCCCCCGGGGCTCCGGGTGATCCACACCATCTCTTCCTTACCGTAACTTAAAGTATACTTGACTATTTTTGATTCTCAGAGGTTGGTTTCCTCTAGTTCACTGCCTCCATGACCAGCCTTTGGGCTGTAGCAAATTTTGGGTTACAAACCTGCCTCCATGTTCGGGGGTCGGGTGGGGTGGGGGGAGGTTTGGGGATGTTGAGCCGTGTTTTTGGCTCCCAGTTTTTTGTTTTATATTATTTGACAGTACTGTGTTTGCTTAGTATACTAGATCTCTTTTCAGGCTCTGGTTCACTTCAGGCGCTCCTTATGATGGCCGGTGGTGCACCGGGACTTGTACGCAACATGTATCCTGTTTTTTTAGTAATTAAATTGTATACATGACTAACCTTGATATCCTCTCCTGGAACACACGGGGTTTAAACTCTCCACTGAAACGCTCCTTAGTGTTTCAATTTATTAAAAAGCATAATCCCCATATTTGTGTGTTACAGGAGACACATTTGATAGGTAGCAAAACCCTCAGTCTAAAGAGACCTTGGGTAGGTCACCACTACCACTCTACCTACTCCAACTTTGCTAGAGGGTTTAGCATTTTGGTCCTAAAAACTCTCCCTTTTAAACTCCTTGATTTAATTTTGGATCCTGATGGGAGATATGTACTAATACATGCTCTGATATATGACTTGCCATGGGTGCTGGTGGGTGTATACCTGCCCCCCCCGGCTTCCTTCAGGATCCTCAATTTAATCTCGGGAGGGCTGGCTCGGTTCCCCCCGGATAATGTTGTGTTAATGGGAGACTTTAATCTTGTCCCGGACTCTGGGTTGGATAGGAGCTCAGTGGGCGGTACGGCTCGCCATGATTTAGCAGAGTGGGCTGACACATATGGTCTGGTGGATGTATGGAGATGGAAAAACCCTAAAACTAAGGCTTTTACATGCCACTCAGCCACGCATAGATCATTCTCTCATATAGACCTGGCCTATGTGGCGGCCCCTGTCCTTCCCAGAGTTCGAAACATCAGCATACTTCCACGGGGGATCTCAGACCACGCCCCGTTGTTGCTATCCCTGGAACTGACGGCGACTCCGTCGGATAGACTCTGGAGGTTGTCCAGATTCTGGATATCTGATGCAGATGTGGACTCTCAGTTTCGGGAATCGGTGCAGCAATTCTGGGAAGACAACCCGGGCACTGCCCCTGATAACACTGTTTGGGAGGCCTTTAAGGCCTCATCAAGGGGGCATTACCAATGTATCATTGCTAAAGTAAGGAGACTACGCAGGGCAGAGCTTACTAGACTTGAGGCTGAGACGATTAGACAAGAGGCTCTATATGTCCGGTCTCGTGACCCACAACATTATGCCACACTCCAATCCCTTATCCAACAAACCTTATTGACGCAGACCTCCCTGACACAAAAAAAGCTATTATACCAATCCCAACGCATATTTGAGCAGGGAGAGAAGACAGGTCACCTTTTGGCCTGGCTGTCCAGGGAACAATCCGGGGTAACGG